>NC_068363.1:65163529-65398514 GCF_020536995.1 Dreissena polymorpha
AATATAGGCAAAGAAGTGAAAAAGTTATCACTGTACCTAAGGTTACCTTCGGTTTTTAGGATATGGGTTAGAAATTGCCAACGATTAGGAAGCAAGCCATTATGCGATTATAAATAAGACATTTTAAAATTAGCTCGAATCTGTCATGATACGAAACATAGTGTTGCAATTGTAAACAAGAGCACCGCCTTGCGGGTGCAGACCGCTCATCTATTTTATTTTTAAAGGTGAAGGGACTCTCATTTTCAATCACAAAGGAGGGAGGGGTGGAGTGAAGAGCGGTGCATTGTGTGGGGGTGTGGACATTTATTACATTTTCTTCCAAAAATGCGAAAAAAAGGAAAAAAAAATCGGGGGTGGGGGGTGGGGGGGGGGGTGGGGGCGGTGGGGGGGGTGGGGGGGGGATTCTTGGGTGCGATGGTTGGACGGTATTTCAAACATAAAATAATAAAAATAAATATTTTGTTTTTTACCGTTTCAAAAAAAAAATTGGGGGGGGGGGGGTGAGGTGGGGGGGTATAGTGTGAGGGTGTGGTGGTAATTTGTGAGATGATCTTAAAAAAAAAAAATAGGGGGGGGGATTCGGGTGGGGGGGAGGGGGGGTGGGGGGGGATTCTTGGGTGCGATGGTTGGACGGTATTTCAAACATAAAATAATCAAAATAAATAGTTTTGTTTTTTAACCGTTTAAAAAAAATTGGGGAGGGGGTGGGGTGGGGGGGGGGGGGTATAGTGTGAGGGTGTGTTGGTCATTTGTGAGATGATCTTAAAAAAAAAATAAAAAAAATAGGGGGGGGGGCACGGGCGATGGTTTGGGTGGAGTCTATTGTGGTATGTCAGGTAAGAGTAGTTTTGTCAAAGTATCAATCAAATCTAATCATAAATAAAGAAGTTATGGCAATTTTAGAGAAATTTAATAATTTGACCTTGAGAGTCAAGGTCATTCAAAGGTCAAGGTAAAATTCAACTTGCCAGGTACAGTAACCTCATGATAGCATGAAAGTATTTGAAGTTTGAAAGCAATAGCCTTGATACTTAAGAAGTAAAGTGGATCGAAACACAAAATTTAACCATATATTCAAAGTTACTAAGTCAAACAAGGGCCATAATTCCGTAAAAATGACATCCAGAGTTATGCAACTTGTCCTTTTACTGTACCCTTATGATAGTTTGCGAGTGTTCCAAGTATGAAAGCAATATCTATGATACTTTAGGGGTAAAGTGGACCAAAACACAAAACTTAACCAAACTTTCAATTTTCTAAGTATAAAGGGCCCATAATTCCGTCCAAATGCCAGTCAGAGTTACATAACTTTGCCTGCACAGTCCCCTTACGGTAGTTAGTAAGTGTTGCAAGTATGAAAGCAATAGCTTTGATACTTAAGGAATAAAATGGACCTTAACAAAAAACTTAACCAAAATTTTCAATTTTCTAAGTATAAAAAGGGCACATAATTTTGTCAAAATGCACGCCAGAGTTATCTAACTTTGCCTGCCCAGTCCTCTCATGATAGTAAGTAAGTGTACCAAGTTTGAATGCAATAGCATTGATACTTTCTGAAAAAAGTGGACCTAAACGCAAAACTTAACCAAAATTTTCAATTTTCTAAGTATAAAAAGGGCACATAATTCAGTCAAAATGCACGCCAGAGTTATCTAACTTTGCCTGTCCAGTCCCCTCATGATAGTAAGTAAGTGTACCAAGTTTGAATGCAATAGCATTGATACTTTCTGAGAAAAGTGGACCTAAACGCAAAACTTAACCGGACGCCGACGCCGACACCGACGCAGACGCCGACGCAGACGCCGACGCCAAGGTGATGACAATAGCTCATAATTTTTTTTCAAAAAATAGATGAGCTAAAAACGATGTAGAGTATAGTGCTTAAATCACGTGGGCGACGTTTTACAGTGTTTATGAGAGGGTTTAACCAAGAAGATTGTGTTCAGTGTAGAATAATCAGCGAGTGTCATGTTAGAATTACTGAATAATACACCGATTTGCTATTAAACACGTGTTGTAATAGATTGATAGTGTTCGATATTTTATTTCACAAATTATTTATCACACCATAAGATCTCGTGTGTTATATTTCAAATTGTTAATATTTGAAATGTGCTAAACAGGAGGATAGAAGTCTCACTTTTAAGTCTAAACACTGTAAAATCATTATTTTTCGTGGGACATAAGTTGAGTCGTGTTCTGAGAAAACTGGGCATAATGCATGTGCGTAAAGCGTCGTCCTATATTAGCCTGTGCAGTCCGCACAGGCTTATCAGGAACGACACTTTCCGCTTTCATGACATGTTTCGTTTAGATGAAGTCTCTTCTCAGCAAAAATCCAATTTAGGCGGAAAGTGTCGTCTCTAATTAGCCTGTGCAGACTACACAGGCTAATCTGGGGCTTATCTGGGGTGACACTTTACGCACATGCATTATGTCCAGTTTTCTCAGAACACGAAAAATGAAGAAATAAATTAACCACACAAAAACCTTTACCGATTTAAACAAATAAAACAAAAAAATATAAAAGCAATATTGAACTGTTATAAAAAGGAAACATGTACATATAATTCCCATAAAAAAAAACATTTACTAAATTGAGCTTTTTGAAGATATAAACTGAAATAACATATGCTTACCCGATATTTATGTATATTTCTCACAGCTAGTATAATATTATCCTTTTATATAATAATATTTTAGTCACTATAAAAATATACACAGTGAATGGTTTTGTTTCCTTACATAAACTTAATATAAAACGTTACTTTAGTAATTATAACAACGTTCGATAAAATTCACGCATTATCCACTGCTGCTTTGTGATAATAAAAGTTTAATGTCAGAACACAAGATCTGTCCATTTTGCCTCGTATATCTCCGTGTTGAGTTTCGAAATATCCGGATATTGATTATTACAAATAAATCACTCCCTTATCGCTCCCGTATAACAAACAAACAACGCCCAATAAGTATTTGCAAGCACATGCCAATCGTACACCCGTCGCACGTATTTCACAACGTTAATTCCTCGCCATTCTTTACTCTTGTCAGTGTGTAACCAGAAACGAACTGTTTACAACCTAATTTGACATCGGTAAATATGGGATCACCAACGTGGAGACTTTTATCAGCGTTCAGTGTTTGAATTCGGTATCACTCAGCTGATAAAACCATACTCCGTCGACTGGTTCGTAGTTTTTACAGGTCACACTATTCAAATTTGTCATGACAAATGTTTGTCTAAGAAATAGAGTAGTTAGCTTTTAGAATTACAGTTGAAGTTGTGTTGCGTTTTAGAGTTTTTACGCATTATTTTTTGCTTGTTTTTAACTTTTTAACATTACTCTCTTCAGGTATAACATTATTAATATTCGTAGATGATAATGAACTTTTTAAACTTAATGTCACTACACAATGGTCATATAATATATAAGGATCTAACTTTGAAATGGAAAAATTAAGGGTAAAAAATTGCTGACCACAACACCAAATCTATATAACTGCAACCGCGAGTATTAACAAGTAAATTTACCAATATCAGCATATTTTGCTATTCACCCTTTTAAAATTCTGACACTTGACATATTAAAGAATTCAAGTTAAAAATGCTATACTCATTTACAGAAATGAACAGAACAGAACAAATATTGTATTCACTTTTATATCTCACCGTGATCAATATACAACATTCATACATGCGTGGAAACAAATAGTAATAAAGATAATGATAAATTGTGCGCGAGAGTGTTGTGTGTTTATATAAACACTGCATGGAGTATTTCCACTATATATTAACACAAAACAGTGGAAACAGGCAAATAAATCACATGCATTTCATATTAATTGCATAATCAACTGTACATGTTAACAGAAACCGGCTTTAACAGACAAAACACATTACATTCATTTCATATTAAACGGTAAATAAATAATAATTATTATCATTAAGTTAAAGAAAAGTACAATAATTTCTTTTCTTAAAGCATGTAAAGCAGTTATTACTAACTTCCGACGGGTTCTTTTATTATTATTACATTTGTATTTAAAAGATTCAAAAAAGTATGCATACTTGGTCTTATTGAATAAGCTTCGATATGTATAACTTTCATTTCTGATGATATTATAATGTCTGCCAGTTTCAATTACCAAACTTATGTGACGACAGACGTATTTTAGCAATTATGTTTCTATGTTTTTGATTGTCGTTGATATATAAATACACAGATCTTTCAAATACAGGTTTAAGTTCTTTATAAGATATTAATAAAGATGATAAATCAAAATTAACTCTTCACTCAGATACATAGTGATCTCTTTACAATCTTGTCACAGTTTTTCTAGGAATACATGAATCTACTTAATAGTCATCATGCAAAAAATCTTCCATTCAAGCATGGATATTATCGTGAACAACATAATCTGCCCTCTCCAACTTTCGAATTAAAATCTCCACACACTATAAAATCACGTGAACTTGAGTAATTAAAGTTAAGCATAACGTTCAGTATTTAATATAAGAGGACTGATTTAATATAAAGGTTGATTTCATGATGAGATATGACAGTACATACAAACCATAACACCGTTTGTAATTGTTTCACAGTTCTTGTGAATTGTTGATGCTGATATGTTATCCTTAACAAATATCGGTTGTTATATAAGTGATTAAGATGGCAATTCATAAGTAGGAAGCTTGCATTGTAGGGAAAGCAGTTCTAAACACTGAACTGAAAATCCCATTTAACAAACTGCCATGAGTGAAGAGGGAGCATTTCATTCATGACAGTGACAGTCAAAGTTTTATTCAAATGTTTAATGTGTGTGCTATTATTATAAACTATCCCGTATACTAGTAGTATAGTTGTGTCAATATAAACATTACTAACAATTTAACAACTACAAACACTTATGTAAACAATTAGTTAAATGTTGATTGTAATGTAAAACGTTCTTTATTGGACAAATTTGGTATGCATGAATTTATTCAAATACACTACTAAATGTATTATCTGGTATTGTCTGGTAGCTTTAAATGTGGTAATCAAATCGAATTGTTCCGATCTCAAAAAAAGTTAACAAGTATCAACAGGTGCTTTTATCAGGCCATACGCAATCATAAAGCATTTTTAATAGTTCTAGACTCCGTCATAGTGTGCAAAATTATTTGTTTTTTTCGAGCGACCAAACGATGTCTAATTTGATAACGAATGAGAGGCTTTTCATACTACCTTAAGGTTAGACTTCCCGCAAGGTTATTTACTAACATGAGCACGCTTTCGTTGGTTATCAGGAAGCATCATACACGTAGTTGTCAAATAGTTATTATATGTATGTTTTGACGACTGTGAAATGTATTGAATTATGATGTAAATGCTTTCATCAGAGAAACGTAAGGTGTGAATTGTTAGGACAAATTTTATCTATGTCGACATGACCTATTTTCACCGGGGCCTCTTCGCATTGATATGAAAGTACATTTATAGCTATACGTTCGCATTACACCAAAACATTCTTGTTAATAGTTAAATGGTCTTAATACCGAATACGAAATCAAACTACTTTGGTTGTTTTTACACTCTTTTGCACTATCACTGCTCTAAAGTCAAACTCTGATTGTTGTTAAGATAATAAGTTTTCTTATTTCGCGAACAAATATAACTGATACTTATTTCTAATATTAAAAAAAATCAAACGGGGCCCATGGTAACGGAAAGTAGTAATTTTATGGGTAAACTACACTTTTGATCAAATTTCTTTCACAGTTCCCTGTCAAATCGTGCAACAAGTAAAATAGCATACGTTCAATGTCCGTGTTGTGCAATACACTGCTATTGGTCTGACCAAAGTGTAAAGTACATGAATACTGTGTAGAGAACCACAAGACGATATGATAAACCAATTATTTAAAAAGATGGTTCTGGAGGAGATATGGTTAGAAGAACAATTTGATGGACGGATAAAATGACACACGAAGGCACTGACGTCCGACGGAAATCACAGTATCGCAATAAATCGCCATGCGCATGTTGTGCTCAGATTAGCTCAAACGAAACAGTTTAAGAATCGAGATCAGGCTATGACTCTACGTAAACCTTTTGTTTGATACTGGAATACCGGATAAACTATATATTTTGTGAAACGAACCATTGCCATACTGGAAAACGTATTCACTAAAAAGTATGACAGTTTTAGCGACGATATTATATCGATAAACTTACATTATTGTCTCGTAAACATTCCTGATTTAAACGTTATAACCCTTACGGAGAAAATGGTAATACACAGTTCGCCTGCCTTATATACTCGCTTTAAGTAGCTCCTTTAAAAGTGTGCTGGTAAAAAAATCGACTTGTATATATAATAAATATCGATTAATATATATATATATATATATATATATATATATAGATATATATATATATATATATATATATATATTATATAATATATATATATATATAGATAGTAGATATAGATATAGAGATATAATATATATATAGATATCTAGATATATAGATATATAGATATAGATATAGATATATATATATATATATATATATATATATATATATATATATATATATTTATTTATTTATTTATTTATTTATTTATTTATTTATTTATTATATGTTTGCAATGTTTTTTAATCACAAATTAATATCATGCACATGCCTAACTGCATTTATTGTGTCTAAAATAATCATGTCTTTAGTCGCTTTAACGCAACATATTTACAAAAATAGCATCGAACGTGATAGACAGTGAATTCAACGGACACACCTATACAAGTAACAATATGTCATCTTATTGTGAGAGTATGTATTTATGACAACCCACGAACTCAAAACAAATAATAGTATAAATGATAGGGATTGCGAAATCAAATGATACATTACGCTTATGCAACGTATGCAACGTTCAAATTTCTACGAAGTTTACAGTTGCACATTGCAGTTTTCCTTTAGGGCGTTTTTCATTGAATTTGTCCAAAAAAAGAAGATTTTTTCATCGAACTTTCACATGTTTAACCAGTGTCGTGATGTTATATGTTTAGTTCTTTATGTTAGTTCGGATTAAAGTGCGTTATTCATTGTTTTTTACACCATGTACATATTGTGTTCTACGCATTAAATCATTACGAATGACTGCATTTACAATGTTTTCCTAGACCGCAGGTAAGGCGTAAAAACACATGCGAATGTATAATAATATTATATTGAATTTTTCATAAAGTGTTAGTTTACACGCGGCTAACTCTATACGCATTTCTTGTCGTTATTAGCTTCGTCGATTAACGTACTTTTTGCGTAAACATCGCTGATAGACAACATATAACTTAAGCTATTCCAGATGTTGTTTACATTAAAAAAGCTGTTATTAAAGAACTTCGTTTTACTTAAAACATGAAAAAATATTTATGTGCTTTTTTCTTTCCCGTTGCTTACAATAGAATTACATATTTAATACTTATTTAAGAAAAGGGCTTAACGTAACTTGTTTACAGTTTGACAAAATGACTATTACTTTTTCTTATCATGGATTAAAAAATATGCTCGCGTTATGTTTAAACTAAAATAGTAATATTGACTAAGAACAATAAAAAATTTCGGTTCATTTTAATATAATCATTTATCGAAAATGAGTCAATAATGAAGCGCTTGTAACCCTTTTCATAATACGTATAAATGCAATGAGCACCAAATTAGACCGCGAGCACACTTGATATGAAGTTGAACAGAAGCATCATGCTTTATGTTTCTATTAAAAGATTGTAAAAAATATCAAACCAACTAACAGAGGTATACATTTGAAGCATGATTGGTTGTAAGATATCATCGGGGGAAAGTGAATGAAACAAGAAACGTTACTCTTGATCCAATATTTTTTATTGATTTCCTTTGTTAATGATCGTGTTGAACTTTTTTCCGGAGCGTATCTTGAAAACTAAAAGAGGTATCAACTTAAACCTTAATTAGTAAGTAGATCTGATTTATGGGGCGTGTCGTGCATAAATGATGCATCCCTATTTTTTTGAAAGATATTTTCCTTAATACTATCCTGTATTTCTTAATAGTAATGTATATCTTATTGGGTGTGAAGTTCACCAGACAATAATTTATGATTGCATTGTTTTTATGTTAGTATTTTCTTCCAAATTACAAGAGTTTTTTAACAGTTGTATGCAGCACATAAATGTTATGTATATAACAAACGAGTTGTCAAGTGACTAGTAAATTATATAAAATAGAGTACATTTTCATATACAAACAAAACATAAGCCGGAGGTCTATCCTTGCTATAACGATAAATCTACAAAAATGGTTATGTACGAATGTGTTCTTATTGTCTGAGGATAATCAAAATAGAGATTGAATAAGCTTCTTAGTTTAAATGATTTGTTCACATATAATGCAAGATTGTTATAGACTTCAGCAGTTTCATGTTTCATTCATCCAACAAATTCAAACATATTTTGCGTTTTCCAATAGTAGTTACTAATGAACACCTTTCTTATTTCTTTATATAGTTTACATTTAATAACAAAGTGGTTCTTCGAGCATATAACCATAATTACAATGTCTCTCCTCATACGGAATAGGAGCAGGTTTTTGACATATCCTGGCCTCAACTTTCAGTCAATTTGAAGATACTCGAAGTATACTAAAAACACTTCTAAACTTGTTTGTTGGTTATAATTGTTATATAAGGTTGCATTTTAAAATCACAAAATGTTACATGAGTCCTAGCTCTAGACGAATTATTTAGCTCATTTTGCCAATTTTGTAGAAATTGGTCACGTAAATGCAACTTTAATATTGACAAAATATATTATCATCGCCAACATTTTGATATAGCCATGAATATTGAAATGCAAGTGATTGCAAAAGGCAACATACACTATTTGCCCAATATTTTTATTGTTGCTTAGTGTTGTACATAATTTCAACATATTTGAAGTCTTCTAACTTGATAATTTTTAACCAATATCTAACTACATGTACAGCTCTAATTGTGCGGAGAGTTCTTCCTAGTTCACCATAAACAACATTATTTTGAGTCTGTATCTTCACATAAAGTATTCTTTAACATAAATTTAAATAATTTCTTTCTAGCCATTGCATCGTTTTAACCTCATGTCCATAATGCAAAATAGGCACTTTGAGCGGATCAAATAAGTAAAATTTACATTTAACAGACATGTAGGGTATTTTAACATACATGCGTTTAGTTTAAAAGTTTCTTTTGATGCCTGACCTTCCAAGGTTTAACAGTTGGATGTAAAAGATCCTCCAGTGGTAAAAGCAATTCCTAAATAAGTAAAATTTCTGACAATTTCTAATAGTTCATTTTTATAAAAGAATTGTATTTTTTTATTAATCTACCACCTTTAAAAACAAGAGCACCGCCTTGCGGGTGCAGACCGCTCATCTATTTTCTTTTTAAAAGTGAAGGGACTCTCATTTTCAATCACAAAGGAGGGAGGGGTGGAGTGAAGAGGGGTGCATTGTGTGGGGGTGTGGACATTTATTACATTATGTTCCAAAAATGCAAAAAAAAAAGGAAAAACAAAAATTCGGGGGGTGGGGGGGGTGGTGGGGGGTGGTGGGGGGGGTTTGGGGGTGGGGGGGGATTCTTGGGTGCGATGGTTGGAGGGTATTTCAACATAAAATAATAAAATAAATATTTGTGTTTTTTAACCGTTTCAAAAAAAAAATTGGGGGGGGTGAGGTGGGGGGGGGTATAGTGTGAGGGTGGTAATTTGTGAGATGATCTTAAAAAAAAAAATTAGAGGGGGGGATTCGGGTGCGGGGTGGGGGAGGGGGAGTGGGAGGGGATTCTTGGGTGCGATGGTTGGACGGTATTTCAAACATAAAATAATCAAAATAAATAGTTTTGTTTTTTACCGTTTAAAAAAAAAATGGGGGAGGGGGTGGGGTGGGGGGGGTATATTGTGAGGGTGTGGTGGTCATTTGTGAGATTATCTTTAAAAAAAAGGGGGATTCGGGGGGGGGGGGGAAGGGGGGGCACGGGCGATGATTTGGGGGGAGTCTATTGTGGTATGTCAGGTAAGAGTAGTTTTGTCAAAGTATCAATCAAAAATAATCATAAATAAAGAAGTTATGGCAATTTTAGCAAAATTTAATAATTTGACCTTGAGAGTCAAGGTCATTCAAAGGTCAAGGTAAAATTCAACTTGCCAGGTACAGTAACCTCATGATAGCATGAAAGTATTTGAAGTTTGAAAGCAATAGCCTTGATACTTAAGAAGTAAAGTGGATCGAAACACAAAATTTAACCATATATTCAAAGTTACTAAGTCAAAAAAGGGCCATAATTCCATAAAAATGAAATCCAGAGTTATGCAACTTGTCCTTTTACTGTACCCTTATGACAGTTTGCGAGTGTTCCAAGTATGAAAGCAATATCTATGATACTTTAGGGGTAAAGTGGACCAAAACACAAAACTTAACCAAACTTTCAATTTTCTAAGTATAAAGGGCCCATAATTCCGTCCAAATGCCAGTCAGAGTTACATAACTTTTCCTGCACAGTCCCCTTACGATAGTTAATAAGTGTTGCAAGTATGAAAGCAATAGCTTTGATACTGTAGGAATAAAGTGGACCTAAACACAAAACATAACCAAATTTTCAATTTTCTAAGTATAAAAAGGGCACATAATTCTGTCAAAATGCCAGTCAGAGTTACATTACTTTGCCTGCACAGTCCCCTTATGATAGTTAGTAAGTGTTTCAAGTATGAAAGCAATAGCTTTGATACTTAAGGAATAAAATGGACCTAAACACAAAACTTAACCAAAATTTTCAATTTTCTAAGTATAAAAGGGCACATAATTCCGTCCAAATGCACGCCAGAGTTATCTAACTTTGCCTGCCCAGTCCCCTCATGATAGTAAGTAAGTGTACCAAGTTTGAATGCAATAGCATTGATACTTTTTGAAAAAGTGGACCTAAACGCAAAACTTAACCAAAATTTTCAATTTTCTAAGTATAAAAGGGCACATAATTCAGTCAAAATGCACGCCAGAGTTATCTAACTTTGCCTGCCCAGTCCCCTCATGATAGTAAGTAAGTGTACCAAGTTTGAATGCAATAGCATATATACTTTCTGAGAAAAGTGGACCTAAACGCAAAACTTAACCGGACGCCGACGCAGACGCAGACGCCGACGCAGACGCCGACGCAGACGCCGACGCCGACGCAGACGCCGACGCAGACGCCGACGCCAAGGTGATGACAATAGCTCATAATTTTTTTTCAAAAAATAGATGAGCTAAAAATGATTATTTTTGTCTACGAAGAATTTACATTTAGCTTCCATATATCACATTAATGTTATTATAACAACAAACCCTTTTTAAACTCATCCTCAGATTCTGCCATTATGTCAATATCATCCGCATAAAGTAGTAAAAATAAGTTAAGGATACCTCAATCTATGCCACTAAAGCCATGCAACATATAGTATTCTTCTTTATCATACCGGCGCATTGATATCTGCATGATAAAACGTTGCCTGATATATTTTTTATATCATGGTCAACAGGAAGTTCTTATATCAGTCAATGTTTGGAGTTGCGTGGGATTTGCAATAAAGTCAACACTTTCTATCAACATGAATCACGTTCAACAAAACAAACAATTTGATACCAAGAACGTACAAATTTTATTCTAGTTTAAAGTCACAAATCACAAAAATACGTTTATTTTTTAAAAATCACCACACCCCGCACTACAGAAGTTAAATGACGTCATAAATGGGACAATACATCTTAAATGTTGATATAGTCATTGCACTCGCAAGTGTTGCACAGAAAGTCAAGACAAATGATAACTGCTAAACCTCAACTATTTACACAAACGATTTAACACGCTTATGTCAATATTGACACCATCATCAAAATGGCAATTTCAATACACATCTCCAAAATGGCGTCTCCAAACAATTTAGTGAAGTGCGTTCTTCGATTAAATTTGTCGCTTAAGTCCATTCCTGATCTCCAATTCAAGCCGTGTATAATTAAAGCGGGTGTACTCTCCCCATTCGTATTGCACACAACTGTTTTTCTCTATACGATGTTTAAAATAAGCGATTATTCGTGTCGTCTTTTCGAACGCCGTTGTTATGTCGACGTGTAAAAAGCCGGATCAGCAAAATCGGCGTACATTTTAAATATAAAAATGGATTTGTAGGAAAATGTGGTATGATAAACAGAAACAAAGGTTACTGCCCAGCCTCGCCGTTATATATTTTAAGCCTCGCCTGATATATTACAAAACGATGGGACAGTAAACTGTTATTCTCTATATATCATCCATCGAGAATAGAAACGGTGAGAGTGACTCCTCTTGTCGTACGCCTATAAAGCATAAGAATTCTTCTTTACTTATTAATTGTCCCATCTCTATCTTTGATTTAACATTCATATACATAGCTTTAATTATGTTAAGCATGTAACCTGTTGAAGCAAGTTTGATACGTTTGTACCAAATGATATCTCTTACCAAAAACGCGAACGCTTTAGTGTAGTTAACATATAATTTCTTATTATTCGGTAACAAATGGTTAATTACAACATGGAGAATAAAATTATTATGCAAATTCCCCATGTTTTTTTTCTAAATCAAGCCTGAGCTTCTATATATACATGATTTTTTTCCAGCCCAAACATTTAATCTACTAAATATCAATGTTGTAAAAAAAATCATTCAATGTTTTATACAAATCCTCCTTTGTATAAGATAACTCAACCTAACAGTTAAGATCATCAACTATTTGCATAACGTGTTCCCCATTAAACGAGTCTACATAGGCCTTTTTAAAGTGATCATTCCAATAATACCTATATGGCAACTTTTTAACATTACTCTCTTCAGGTATAATATTATTAACATTCGTAGATGATAATGAACTTTTCAAACTTAATTTCACTACAAAATGGTCATATAATATATAAGGATCTAACTTTGAAATGGAAAAATTAAGGAAAAAACTTTTTGACCACAACACCAAATCTATATAACTGCAACCGCGAGTATTAACAAATAAATTTACCAATATCAGCATATTCTGCTATTCACTCTTTTAAAATTCTGACACTTGACATATTAAAGAATTCAAGTTAAAAATGCTATACTCATTTACAGAAATGAACACAACAGAACAAATATTGTATTCACTGTTATATCTCACCCTGATCAATATACAACATTCATACATGCGTGGAAACAAATAGTAACAAGAGCACCGCCTTGCGGGTGCAGACCGCTCATCTATTTTCTTTTTAAAGGTGAAGGGACTCTCATTTTCAATTACAAAGGAGGGAGGAGTGGAGTGTGGGGTTGTGGACATTTATTACATTATCTTCCAAAAAAGCGAAAAAAAAAAAAAGGGGGGGGTTTGGGTGCGATTGTTGGACGGTATTTCAAACATAACCGTTTTAAAAAAAAATGGGGGGGGGGGTATAGTGTGAGGGTGTGGTGATAATTTGTGAGATGATCTTAAAAAAAAAAAAAAAAAAAAAAATCAAAAAAAAAATTGGGGGGGGGGGGTGGGGTGGGGGGGGTGGGGTGGGGGTATAGTGTGAGGGTGTGGTGGTCATTTGTGAGATGATCTTAAAAAAAAAAAAAAAAAAAAAATTAGGGGGGGGGGAGGGGGGGAGAAGGGGAAGGGCACGGGGGAGGGCACGGGGGATGGTTTGGGTGAAGTCTATTGTGGAATGTCAGGTAAGAGTAGTTTCATCAAAGTATCAATCAAATCTATTCATAAATAAAGAAGTTATGGCAATTTAGCAAAATTTAATAATTTGACCTTGAGAGTCAAGGTCATTCAAAGGTCAAAGTAAAATTCAAGTTGCCAGGTACAGTAACCTCATGATAGCATGTAAGTATTTGAAGTTTGAAAGCAATAGCCTTGATACTTCGAGTGGATCGAAACACAAAATTTAACCATATATTAAAAGTTACTAAGTCAGAAAAGGGCCATAATTCCGTAACAATGACAATCAGAGTTATGCAACTTGTCCTTTTACTGTACCCTTATGATAGTTTGTGAGTGTTTTAAGTATGAAAGCAATATCTATGATACTTTAGGGGTAAAGTGGACCAAAACATAAATCTTAACCAAATTTTCAATTTTCTAAGTATAAAGGGCCCATAATTCCGTCCAAATGCCAGTCAGAGTTACATAACTTTGCCTGCACCGTCCCCTTATGATAGTTCATAAATCTTGCAAGTATGAAAGCAATAGCTTTGATACTGTAGAAATAAAGTGGACCTAAACACAAAACTTAATCAAATTTTCAATTTTCTAAGTATAAAAAGGGCACATAATTCTGTCAAAATGCCAGTCAGAGTTACATTACTTTGCCTGCACAGTCCCCTTATGATAGTTAGTAAGTGTTGCAAGTATGAAAGCAATAGCTTTGATGCTTAAGGAATAAAATGGACCTAAACACAAAACTTAACCAAAATTGTCAATTTTCTAAGTATAAAAAGGGCACATAATTCTGTCAAAATGCATGCCAGAGTTATCTAACTTTGCCTGCCCAGTCCCCTCATGATAGTAAGTAAGTGTACCAAGTTTGAATGCAATAGCATTGATACTTACTGAGAAAAGTGGAACTAAACGCAAAACTTAACCAAAATTTTCAATTTTTTAAGTATAAAAAGGGCACATAATTCTGTCAAAATGCACGCCAGAGTTATCTAACTTTGCCTGCCCAGTCCCCTCATGATAGTTAGTAAGTGTACCAAGTTTGAATGCAATAGCATTGATACTTTCTGAGAAAAGTGGACCTAAACGCAAAACTTAACCGGACGCCGACGCCAACGCCAACGCCAACGCCGACGCCGACGCCGACGCCGACGCCAAGGTGATGACAATAGCTCATAATTTTTTTTCAAAAAATAGATGAGCTAATAAAGATAATGATAAATAATGCGCGAGAGTGTTGTGTGTTTAAATAAACACTGGATGGAGTATTTCCGCTATATATTAACAAAAAACAGTGGAAACAGGCTAATAAATCACATGCATTTCATATTAATTGCACTAAAAAGTATGACAGTTTTAGCGACGATATTATACCGATAAACTTACATTATTGTCTCGTAAACATTTCCTGATTTAAACGTAAAATTTAAAGCGATTTTTATCAATTATAAATAACATGTAAAAGGTATTTCGGACCTCATCTCTACATACAATTAGTGGACTCAATCATTTACATATGACACTTCTTCTTAGATAACTGAAAGGAAGAATATGCTTACCTTTGGTTTAAGGTACATTTATCATAGCTTCCATAATATCTTCCTTTAACAAAATCCTTCCTTTCTTAATATAAAATTATATTAAGTTTAATATAATTTCCTTATGGTAACTTTTTTTCATATTTAACTTAACATGAGTAATTACGACATCTCACTATAAACATTTCACACAATTTTATTATTCTATTGATTCTTTAATGTGAGAAATATTTTGTTTGTCCCATCTGCCTTTAAATAGCTCAGTTTTGTTAGTCGGATAATGCGGAAATTTATTCAAACAAATAAAACATATCATTAGCAAACAGTCCATCCCGCTCACTAAGTATGTGCAAACACACGTCCGACACCGATATGTCTGCCGTTATTTGAAACGCGATTTCACAATTCTTAACCCTCGCCGTGCATTGTATTTTATACAAGTCATCAGCAGAAATTCAATCACATTTAGACTACTTATATCTCAATTTGCAATTCTTTGGGAGGGGGGAGGGGCTTAAAGGGGTATGTAAATGCTTTCATCAGAGAAACGGTAAGGTGTGAATTGTTAGGACAAATTTTATCTATGTCGACAAGACCTATTTTCACCGGGGCCTCTTCGCATTGATATGAAAGTACATTTATAGCTATACGTTCGCATTACACCAAAACATTCTTGTTATTAGTTAAATGGTCTTAATACCGAATACGAAATCAAACTACTTTGGTAGTTTTTACACTCTTTTGCACTATCACTGCTCTAAAGTCAAACTCTGATTGTTGTTAAGATAATAAGTTTTCTTCTTTCGCGAACAAATATAACTGATACTTATTTCTAATATTAAAAAAAAATCAAACGGGGCCCATGGTAACGGAAAGTAGTAATTTTATGGTTAAACTACACTTTTGATCAAATTTCTTTCACAGTTCCCTGTCAAATCGTGCAACAAGTAAAATAGCATACGTTCAATGTCCGTGTTGTGCAATACACTGCTATTGGTCTGACCAAAGTGTAAAGTACATGAATACTGTGTAGAGAACCACAAGACGATATGATAAACCAATTATTTAAAAAGATGGTTCTGGAGGAGATAGGGTTAGAAGAACAATTTGATGGACGGATAAAATGACACACGAAGGCACTACTGTCCAACGGAAATCACAGTATCGCAATAAATCGCCATGCGCATGTTGTGCTCCGATTAGCTCAAACGAAACAGTTTAAGAATCGAGATCAGGCTATGACTCTACGTTAACCTTTTGTTTGATACTGGAATACCGGATAAACTATATATTTTGTGAAACGAACCATTACCATACTGGAAAACGTATTCACTAAAAAGTATGACAGTTTTAGCGACGATATTATATCGATAAACTAACATTATTGTCTCGTAAACATTCCTGATTTAAATGTTATAACCCTTACGGAGAAAATGGTAATACACAGATCGCCTGCCTTATATACTCGCTTTAAGTAGCTCCTTTAAAAGTGTGCTGGTAAAAAAATCGACTTGAATATATATAATAAATATCGATTAATATATATATATATATATATATATATTTATATATATATATATATATATATATATATATATATATATATATATATATATATATATATATATATATATATATATATATTTATTTATTTATTTATTTATTTATTTGTTTATTTATTATTTATATGTTTGCAATGTTTTTCAATCACAAATTAATATCACGCACATGCCTAACTGCATTTATTGTGTCTAAAATAGTCATGTCTTTAGTCGCTTTAACGCAACATATTTACAAAAATAGCATCGAACGTGAGAGACAGTGAATTCAACGGACACACCTATTCAAGTAACAGTATGTCATCTTATTGTGAGAGTATGTATTTATGACAACCCACGAACTCAAAACAAATAATAGTATAAATGATAGGGATTGCGAAATCAAATGATACATTACGCTTATGCAACGTATGCAACGTTCAAATTTCTACGAAGTTTACAATTGCACATTGCAGTTTTCACATGTTTAACCAGTGTCGTGATGTTATATGTTTAGTTCTTTATGTTAGTTCGGATTAAAGTGCGTTATTCATTGTTTGTTTACACCATGTACATATTGTGTTCTACGCATTAAATCGTTACGCATGACTGCGTTTACAATGTTTTCCTAGACCGCAGGTAAGGCGTAAAAACAAATGCGAATGTATAATAATATTATATTAAATTTTTCATAAAGTGTTAGTTTACACGCGGCTAACTCTATACGCATTTGTTGTCGTTATTAGCTTCGTCGATTAACGTACTTCTTCCGTAAACATCGCTGATAGACAACATATAACTTAAGCTATTCCAGATGTTGTTTACATTAAAAAAGCTGTTATTAAAGAACTTCGTTTTACTTAAAACATGAGAAAATATATGTGCTTTTTTCTTTCCCGTTGCTTACAAAAGAATTACATATTTAATACTTATTTAAGAAAAGGGCTTAACGTAACTTGTTTACAGTTTGACAAAATGACTATTACTTTTTCTTATCATGGATTAAAAAAGATGCTCGCGTTATGTTTAAACTAAAATAGTAATATTGACTAAGAACAATTAAAAATTTCGGTTCATTTCAATATAATCATTTATCGAAAACGAGTCAATAATGAAGCGCTTGTAACCCTTTTCATCAATACGTATAAATGCAATGAGCACCAAATAAGACCGCGAGCACACTTGATATGAAGTTGAACAAAAGCATCATGCTTTATGTTTCTATTTAAAGATTGTAAAAAATATCAAACCAACTAACAGAGGTATACATTTGAAGCATGATTGGTTGTAAGATATCATCGGGGGAAAGTGAATGGAACAAGAAACGTTACTCTTGATCCAATTAATTTATTGATTTCCTTTGTTAATGATCGTGTTGAACTTTTTTCCGGAGCGTATCTTGAAAACTAAAAGAGGTATTAACTTAAACCTTAATTAGTAAGTAGATCTGATTTATGGGGCGTGTCGTGCATAAATGATGCATCCCTATTTTTTTGAAAGATATTTTCCTTAATACTATCCTGTATTTCTTAATAGTAATGTATATCTTATTGGGTGTGAAGTTCACCAGACAATAATTTATGATTGCATTGTTTTTATGTTAGTATTTTCTTCCAAATTACAAGAGTTTTTTAACAGTTGTATGCAGCACATAAATGTTATGTATATAACAAACGAGTTGTCAAGTGACTAGTAAATTATATAAAATAGAGTACATTTTCATATACAAACAAAACATAAGCCGGAGGTCTATCCTTGCTATAACGATAAATCTACAAAAATGGTTATGTACGAATGTGTTCTTATTGTCTGAGGATAATCAAAATAGAGATTGAATAAGCTTCTTAGTTTAAATGATTTGTTCACATATAATGCAAGATTGTTATAGACTTCAGCAGTTTCATGTTTCATTCATCCAACAAATTCAAACATATTTTGCGTTTTCCAATAGTAGTTACTAATGAACACCTTTCTTATTTCTTTATATAGTTTACATTTAATAACAAAGTGGTTCTTCGAGCATATAACCATAATTACAATGTCTCTCCTCATACGGAATAGGAGCAGGTTTTTGACATATCCTGGCCTCAACTTTCAGTCAATTTGAAGATACTCGAAGTATACTAAAAACACTTCTAAACTTGTTTGTTGGTTATAATTGTTATATAAGGTTGCATTTTAAAATCACAAAATGTTACATGAGTCCTAGCTCTAGACGAATTATTTAGCTCATTTTGCCAATTTTGTAGAAATTGGTCACGTAAATGCAACTTTAATATTGACAAAATATATTATCATCGCCAACATTTTGATATAGCCATGAATATTGAAATCCAAGTGATTGCAAAAGGCAACATACACTATTTGCCCAATATTTTTATTGTTGCTTAGTGTTGTACATAATTTCAACATATTTGAAGTCTTCTAACTTGATAATTTTTAACCAATATCTAACTACATGTACAGCTCTAATTGTGCGGAGAGTTCTTCCTAGTTCACCATAAACAACATTATTTTGAGTCTGTATCTTCACATAAAGTATTCTTTAACATAAATTTAAATAATTTCTTTCTAGCCATTGCATCGTTTTAACCTCATGTCCATAATGCAAAATAGGCACTTTGAGCGGATCAAATAAGTAAAATTTACATTTAACAGACATGTAGGGTATTTTAACATACATGCGTTTAGTTTAAAAGTTTCTTTTGATGCCTGACCTTCCAAGGTTTAACAGTTGGATGTAAAAGATCCTCCAGTGGTAAAAGCAATTCCTAAATAAGTAAAATTTCTGACAATTTCTTATAGTTCATTTTTATAAAAGAATTTTATTTTTTTTATTAATCTACCACCTTTAAAAACAAGAGCACCGCCTTGCGGGTGCAGACCGCTCATCTATTTTCTTTTTAAAGGTGAAGGGACTCTCATTTTCAATCACAAAGGAGGGAGGGGTGGAGTGAAGAGGGGTGCATTGTGTGGGGGTGTGGACATTTATTACATTATGTTCCAAAAATGCAAAAAAAAGGAAAAAAAAATAATTCGGGGGGTGGGGGGGTGGTGGGGGTGGTGGGGGGGTGGGGGGGGTGGGGGGATTCTTGGGTGCGATGGTTGGAGGGTATTTCGAACATAAAATAATAAAAATAAATATTTGTGTTTTTTAACCGTTTCAAAAAAAAAATTGGGGGGCGGGGGGTGAGGTGGGGGGGTATAGTGTGAGGGTGTGGTGGTAATTTGTGAGATGATCTTAAAAAAAAAAAAAAAAAAAAATATTAGAGGGGGGGATTCGGGTGCGGGGTGGGGGGAGGGGGAGTGGGGGGATTCTTGGGTGCGATGGTTGGACGGTATTTCAAACATAAAATAATCAAAATAAATAGTTTTTTTTTTACCGTTTAAAAAAAATAATTGGGGGAGGGGGTGGGGTGGGGGGGTATAGTGTGAGGGTGTGGTGGTCATTTGTGAGATGATCTTAAAAAAAAAAAAAATATATATATATATAGGGGGGGGGATTCGGGGGGGGGGGGGGGATTCGGGGGGGGGGGGAAGGGGGGCACGGGCGATGGTTTGGGGGGGAGTCTATTGTGGTATGTCAGGTAAGAGTAGTTTTGTCAAAGTATCAATCAAATATAATCATAAATAAAGAAGTTATGGCAATTTTAGCAAAATTTAATAATTTGACCTTGAGAGTCAAGGTCATTCAAAGGTCAAGGTAAAATTCAACTTGCCAGGTACAGTAACCTCATGATAGCATGAAAGTATTTGAAGTTTGAAAGCAATAGCCTTGATACTTAAGAAGTAAAGTGGATCGAAACACAAAATTTAACCATATATTCAAAGTTACTAAGTCAAAAAAGGGCCATAATTCCATAAAAATGAAATCCAGAGTTATGCAACTTGTCCTTTTACTGTACCCTTATGACAGTTTGCGAGTGTTCCAAGTATGAAAGCAATATCTATGATACTTTAGGGGTAAAGTGGACCAAAACACAAAACTTAACCAAACTTTCAATTTTCTAAGTATAAAGGGCCCATAATTCCGTCCAAATGCCAGTCAGAGTTACATAACTTTGCCTGCACAGTCCCCTTACGATAGTTAATAAGTGTTGCAAGTATGAAAGCAATAGCTTTGATACTGTAGGAATAAAGTGGACCTAAACACAAAACATAACCAAATTTTCAATTTTCTAAGTATAAAAAGGGCACATAATTCTGTCAAAATGCCAGTCAGAGTTACATTACTTTGCCTTCACAGTCCCCTTATGATAGTTAGTAAGTGTTTCAAGTATGAAAGCAATAGCTTTGATACTTAAGGAATAAAATGGACCTAAACACAAAACTTAAACAAAATTTTCAATTTTCTAAGTATAAAAAGGGCACATAATTCAGTCAAAATGCACGCCAGAGTTATCTAACTTTGCCTGCCCAGTCCCCTCATGATAGTAAGTAAGTGTACCAAGTTTGAATGCAATAGCATTGATACTTTCTGAGAAAAGTGGACCTAAACGCAAAACTTAACCGGACGCCGACGCCGACGCAGACGCCGAAGCCGACGCAGACGCCGACGCAGACGCCGACGCAGACGCCGACGCCAAGGTGATGACAATAGCTCATAATTTTTTTTCAAAAAATAGATGAGCTAAAAATGATTATTTTTGTCTACGAAGAATTTACATTTAGCTTCCATATATCACATTAATGTTATTATAACAACAAACCCTTTTTAAACTCATCCTCAGATTCTGCCATTATGTCAATATCATCCGCATAAAGTAGTAAAAATAAGTTAAGCATGTAACCTGTTGAAGCAAGTTTGATACGTTTGTACCAAATGATATCTCTTACCAAAAACGCGAACGCTTTAGTGTAGTTAACATATAATTTCTTATTATTCGGTAACAAATGGTTTATTACAACATGGAGAATAAAATTATTATGCAAATTCCCCATGTTTTTTTTTCTAAATCAAGCCTGAGCTTCTATATATACATGATTTTTTTCCAGCCCAAACATTTAATCTACTAAATATCAATGTTGTAAAAAAAAATCATTCAATGTTTTATACAAATCCTCCTTTGTATAAGATAACTCAACCTAACAGTTAAGATCATCAACTATTTGCATAACGTGTTCCCCATTAAACGAGTCTATATAGGCCTTTTTAAAGTGATCATTCCAATAATACCTATATGGCAACTTTTTAACATTACTCTCTTCAGGTATAATATTATTAACATTCGTAGATGATAATGAACTTTTCAAACTTAATTTCACTACACAATGGTCATATAATATATAAGGATCTAACTTTGAAATGGACAAATTAAGGAAAAAACTTTTTGACCACAACACCAAATCTATATAACTGCAACCGCGAGTATTAACAAATAAATTTACCAATATCAGCATATTCTGCTATTCACTCTTTTAAAATTCTGACACTCGACATATTAAAGAATTCAAGTTAAAAATGCTATACTCATTTACAGAAATGAACAGAACAGAACAAATATTGTATTCACTGTTATATCTCACCGGGATCAATATACAACATTCATACATGCGTGGAAACAAATAGTAATAAAGATAATGATAAATAATGCGCGAGAGTGTTGTGTGTTTATATAAACACTGGATGGAGTATTTCCGCTATATATTAACAAAAAACAGTGGAAACAGGCAAATAAATCACATGCATTTCATATTAATTGCACTAAAAAGTATGACAGTTTTAGCGACGATATTATACCGATAAACTTACATTATTGTCTCGTAAACATTTCCTGATTTAAACGTAAAATTTAAAGCGATTTTTATCAATTATAAATAACATGTAAAAGGTATTTCGGACCTCATCTCTACATACAATTAGTGGACTCAATCATTTACATATGACACTTCTTCTTAGATAACTGAAAGGAAGAATATGCTTACCTTTGGTTTAAGGTACATTTATCATAGCTTCCATAATATCTTCCTTTAACAAAATCCTTCCTTTCTTAATATAAAATTAT
This sequence comes from Dreissena polymorpha, assembly GCF_020536995.1. NCBI lineage: Eukaryota > Metazoa > Mollusca > Bivalvia > Myida > Dreissenidae > Dreissena > Dreissena polymorpha. Next base: position 65,186,352 of record NC_068363.1, read on the forward strand.
ATTAAGTTTAATATAATTTCCTTATGGTAACTTTTTTTCATATTTAACTTAACATGAGTAATTACGACATCTCACTATAAACATTTCACACAATTTTATTATTCTATTGATTCTTTAATGTGAGAAATATTTTGTTTGTCCCATCTGCCTTTAAATAGCTCAGTTTTGTTAGTCGGATAATGCGGAAATTTATTCAAACAAATAAAACATATCATTAGCAAACAGTCCATCCCGCTCACTAAGTATGTGCAAACACACGTCCGACACCGATATGTCTGCCGTTATTTGAAACGCGATTTCACAATTCTTAACCCTCGCCGTGCATTGTATTTTATACAAGTCATCAGCAGAAATTCAATCACATTTAGACTACTTATATCTCAATTTGCAATTCTTCGGGAGGGGGGAGGGGCTTAAAGGGGTATTTTCACAGATTTTGGCGTGTATTGATGTTTGTCATTAAATGCGTTATATTAATACATTTAAACATTCGACCTAGAATCTCCAGTAAAAAAACAAGATTGCAATTAAAAAAGTAACGTCAACTGGGCTCGAACCACTGACTTCTGGAGTCCTGGAGTAAAACGTTTTCCGCTTAGACCACTCGACCATCCGTGCTCATGTTATGAGGGAATGAATGTTTTACTTTATATAAGCAATCCTGGTAGTTTCACAAAATATTACGACAAATAATTTTCAGGTTTTCAAATCGTCAAAAGATGCATATAATGGGTATTTTAGAGCATGGTTAATCTTCAGTATTACTGTTTCCTCACAAATATCATAACTAAAAAGAAAATTTGCGAATCTGAAACAACTTTTTTTTAATTTTGTTAATTTACCAAAACGTGAAAAGGCACCTTTAATGTTAACACTGCAAAAACAAAAATAATTGGATTTAATAAGAGGGGTTTATATTGCTTAAATTTACACACAACGCTGCCATGGATCTGGTCTACTAAGACAACAAAACCTCGCTAACCCCGATTTATGCAACGTTTACGTCTACCCCCTTGCTCATGAAGGTAGGTGTTTTGTTTTCACATTTTATCAATAACCAGCATCGTTCGCAGCATTAATGCGTTTAGTGACATAGAAACGCGCGAATGAGTGCTTAATAAATAATGCACAAAGGTTAAGCTGTTATTAAATTTTCGTAAAAAATATAAAAGTTAAATAATCCCATATAACGTTAAGGTTCATGTAGAGGCTTAATTTTGAAAAATGTGGGACCCCTAGCATTGAACTCAAATTTGACTAAAGGAAGAGTGCCACATTGAAAATGTATACATATATGCTTTAAAGGATGTTTTTCCTTCAAACTGCTACCAATTTTGTACATCAACGTTTCATAACATCCACAAAATCAATCAAAACACAAAGCGATTTTAACAATAAAATATACATTATTTTCAAAAATCTGAATCATGTTTATTCCACGTATTTCGGCGGAAAATTACATAACTTGTGATTAATATCGACATTGACGAGGGCAAGTTACGCTTAAATAGTAAAAAAGTTTACATATCTAGAAATATCAAAACTCGAACACATGTCATTTCATCACCATGGGGGCAGCCATTTTTAAATTAATAAAATAGAAAGAAACATTCTAAAAACTCACTCATCGCCTAATTGACATTCCAAACTGTTGACGATGACAAATGCATTGGATTGTAATCTTTCCGTTGATGTTTGCAAACTGCACGATCAGACCTCACAAACACTCAAAAGAATAACTATGTAAGAAGCATTTCACCAATGTTAAGAATCGTTGTCGAATCACATGTATTATATTATTGCGCATAAAATAGTACGCTTACAGACTGACAGAAAGATCGATACGTAACTCCGTTCAATTCATCACGGTATACTATTCTAGTGATAATATATAATAATACATCGCTTTAACAATCTAAAACTAGAAATAATTCTTTTAAACGGAGTTTTTAATAACGAAAGTGAAAACAACGGAAGTTGGATGGATATTCTGTGAGATGCACTTCGGCTCCAGAAAAACAATACATATAAACTAAAAAAGACGTGTGGGGGACAATTTTCAGCTGGAAAATATTTGAAATAGGGTAATTGATGATATCTCTACGTGGTCATTTCTGTTATTCTGTGCGATCTCTTGCTGATTAATGTTAATAGTTGTTTTACTAGTTGCCACCCAACTGTCAAAATACGAATGTGTTTTCTCAGGTATGTGTATACACATACCCGGTTTTCTCACCACTGCACGTGGTTTCGACCGATTTGTTTTGCACGTTTTCTACGGAGCACAGCGACGGCCACGCTTTCAAAATGGGTAGAAGGAATCGAAATATAAAATCAATTGGTTTGCCAATTTCTTTATATTCGTTTACAATTTTATATATCGTCTGCAATCTATTTCAATTTGAGATGGTTTAAAATTTGCAATTTGGTTGAGAGGTAAATAACAAAATTGTTAAGCCTTTGAAATGGAATTGTGACTCTTATTATCCACCATACCTGGATTTTTAAAATGTAGTTACGTTTTAGTTATTTTTAGAACTTTGTTTATGAAATTTATCCAAAAAAGGCAGTTGAATAAAAACTCATTTGTTGTTTTATGACAATATTTTTTTGTGAAATGTTGCTAACTTGACCTTGTATATGTATATAGCTTTGTATTTATTCAACTTAAGGTAGTGCATATCCTTCCTAACTTTAGATTGAGATTTTGTAAATAAGTGTAAAAATGTATTGGTTTTAAACCAAAATATGAATAAAGCACACAAATATTGAATGTCAAAAATGTGTTTGTTATTTTATCCGTCTTAAGCTTTTATATGATATATAGTTTGACCATATTGTACCACATTGAATGAAAAAAAAACCAAAGCGAAGTTTTAATGAATTTTATCCCCCCCCCCATGAACCTAAATGCAAAACAAAACAAGAGCACCGCCTTGCGGGTGCAGACCGCTCATCTATTTTCTTTTTAAAGGTGAAGGGACTCTCAATTTAAATCACAAAGGAGGGAGAGGTGGAGTATAGAGGGGTGTATAGTGTGGGGGTGTGGACATTTATTACATTATCTTCCAAAAATGCGAAAAAAAATGCAAAAAAAAGAAAAAAAAAAATCGGGGGGGGGATTCTTGGGTGCGATGGTTGAACGGTATTTCAAAAATAAAATAATAAAAATAAATATTTGTTGTTTTTTAACTGTTTCAAAAAAAAAACAATTGGGGGGTGGGGTGGGGGGTATAGTGTGAGGGTGGGGTGGTCATTTGTGAGATGATCTTAAAAAAAAATTAGGGGGGGGGGGAATCGGGGGGGAGGGCATGGGGGATGGTTTGGGTGGAGTCTGTTGTGGTATGTCAGGTAAAAGTAGTTTTGTCAAATTATCAATCAAATCTAATCATAAATAAAGAAGTTATGGCAATTTCAGCAAAATTTAATAATTTTACCTTGAGAGTCAAGGTCATTCAAAGGTCAAGGTAAAATTCAACTTGCCAGGTACAGTAACCTCATGATAGCATGAAAGTATTTGAAGTTTGAAAGCAATAGCCTTGATACTTTAGAAGTAAAGTGGATCGAAACACAAAATTTAACCATATATTCAGGTTACTAAGTCAAAAAAGGGCCATAATTCCGTAAAAATGACAACCAGAGTTATGCAACTTGTCCTTTTACTGTCCCCTTATGATAGTTCGCGAGTGTTCCAAGTATGAAAGCAATATCTATGATACTTTAGGGGTAAAGTGGACCAAAACACAAAAGTTTACCAATTTTTCAATTTTCTAAGTATAAAGGGCCCATAATTCCGTCCAAATGCCAGTCAGAGTTACATAACTTTGCCTGCACAGTCCCCTTATGATAGTTAATAAGTGTTGCAAGTATGAAAGCAATAGCTTTGGTACTGTAGGAATAAAGTGGACCTAAACACAAAACTTAACCAAATTTTCAATTTTCTAAGTATAAAAAGGGCACATAATTCTGTCAAAATGCCAGTAAGAGTTACATAACTTTGCCTGCACAGTCCCCTTATGATAGTTAGTAAGTGGTGCAAGTATGAAAGCAATAGCTTTAATACTTAGGGAATAAAATGGACCTAAACACAAAACTTAACCAAAATTTTCAATTTTCTAAGTATAAAAAGGGCACATAATTCTGTCAAAATGCACGCCAGAGTTATCTAACTTTGCCTGCCCAGTCCCCTCATGATAGTTAGTAAGTGTACAAAGTTTGAATGCAATAGAATTGATACTTTCTGAGAAAAGTGGACCTAAACGCAAAACTTAACCGGACGCCAACGCCAACGCCGACACCGACGCCAAGGTGATGACAATAGCTCATAATTTTTTTTTCAAAAAATAGATGAGCTAATAATGCATTTCCGGTTATGGCTACTGGCTAGCGGCGTTTTGAAGTGAGCTGTTCGAAAAATGTGTTTTTATGTGGTGTATAACTGTGCTATTCGGATAGTGATGTTACGGGACACTAGTAGCAGTTGTATAGTATGTATACCATTTATTGAAGAGTGAAAAAATGTTTTAAAAATTGACTTACTTGACGTTTTCCTAAAAAAAAAAATAGCCGCGCTACGCATCTCTCGATAAACATTATTAATATACCACGTTTAACCCGTGGAAGTTTATCGGCAGACCTGTCACGCTTGATCAGGTTTTGAAGTATACTGTGGCAAATAGTTAAGCACATGAACGCGTAGTTAGCTTAGCAAAAAATGAGTAAAACAAAAACCACTGGAAAATCAGAGTCGAAAAAGCGCGATGCGTCTTCCCCGCTAAATCAGGCTGACTGAAGAAGGTCCGAACATTTTCGTTAGAATCGATACCGGATGAAGATCATCTTAACATGTCGGACCAACCAAGCCACCAAAACATTATAAACCTCAGCAACGAAGACATAACTCGAATAAGCGACATACTGAAGCAACCATTCGACTTACAAATATCTGACATAGTATCCAGCATAGCAAGTGGCGTTCTCGGCGGCCTTAATACAGAAATAGCTGTTATTAAGTCCGAAAACCTAACACTACGTAACCAGGTAAATCAACTGGAATCCAAAGTTGCAGACATGAACGCACTCATTGATCGCCAAAACCAGTACAGCCACCGCAACTGTCTGCGCTTATCGGGTGTGTCAGAGACCCAAGGCGAAAACACCGACACAACTGTCACAAAGATCCTCTCCGCCATAGGCGCAAACATCAGTATCGATGAAATCGATCGCAGCCACAGACTTGGAAAACCTCGGAAGTCTCCATCATCAATCCAGAAATCCCCTTCCACGTGACATTATTATCAAGTTTATGAGCTACCGAGCCCGGCAGAAGGTCTACATGCTTCGTTATAAACTAAAAACAGCTGGTTACGCCGAGTCGTACTTGAATGAGGATCTGACAAAAACCAGAGATGAACTGCTCTTTAAAGCCCGAAACTTTTTTAAACTTGGCAAGGTCGACGGCGTCTTGACTTCAGACGGCACCATTCTCATCCAGGACAAATCCCAGACAATCACCAGACTCGAATCACAATATGATTGCGACAACTTTACACAAAAATTAAAATAACTTTATTTTGACCAGTATAGGCGACCTCTAAACGTCGGATATTGACTGTACTCGAAACCATGGAAAACTCGTGCGCCTATGTGTAATGTTCCCAAGGCTTGTACTGTTATCTTTGTGGTTTAAACCTTTTCATGTAGATCTGTGTGTAAGGACCTGATTATTGAGCATTTTAACTATTAATGATACCTTTTTTGCTTTATAAATGCAGTTGCTACGTTTATTGTTCGACGTACACATCATCTATGATGTGTGCATATCCTCATATATATTTTTTTTTGCTCTTACGTATTTTCCCCGTGAACTATCTCATCCGGCACTTACTATTTAAGCGCCTAATTATTTTTCGACGGATTGCAATAGTCATTTACAACGCACACATCATATACGATGTCTACTTCCATAATATTCTTGTTGTCTAGTGCATCACATTTGTTTACACGTTAAGGATTCGTACTGTTTTACTGATATAGCGTCACTTTGTTTCCAAATAAATTTCTTCGGATAGCAAAACTCCCAAAACAGCTCCCATGATCTGCTTTTTTTATTTTTGTTACTTATTCCTTTCTCAGCTTTCATTTCTCTCACATATTTTATTTCTCTCGCACCTTTCATCTCTCTCTTTAGCCATCGGACACAAAATCGCTCATCAATTTTCATGTGGGCTAAACTACAAATACCAGCATCTGAAACAAACCATGTGACGGCGATTTTTCGAAAATGCGTCAGTCAATATCCGCCGTGATGGACTTAACACAAATTATCTTTTGCCAATCGTCGTCAACAATGTCAACACGATAAAAAAAGCACGTCAAAGTCTCTTAATATATTCATTTTTCTTCTTATCTTAATTATTTAAGGAGACATCCATCCCATCCCTGGACCCGGTAACAGCTCAGTCTCTTCTGACTCTGACTCTAATGTATCATCCTATATAAACCTTCTAAACAGCGGCCTTAGTATAATGCATCTGAACATTCAAAGCCTAAAACCCAAGCTGGATTATTTAGAAATTGAAGCTCAAGCATACGATGTTCTTGTGTTTACAGAGACATGGCTCAACGCTTCAATCTCAAATCACGACTTAAACATACGAAACTTTTCACCACCAGTCCGTTGCGACAGGGAAAATCGATTAGGGGGCGGGGTTGCAATTTACGTAAAAGACGGTATTCAATACCACGAACGATATGACCTGAAAATAAACGGTCTAGAGGCAGTATGGCTAGAACTATCTATAAACAAACGTAAACTATTGATAGGTGGAATATACCGCCCTCCAAATTCCAATTACAGCCACTGGGATCTTCTCGAACAAAGTTTTGATCAAGCTTTTACTGCATCATATGACAACGTGCTAGTAACTGGTGACTTCAATATCAATATAAAAGGCAATGAATCTAATAAAATGACTCGACTTATCCAATCATATAACGCAAAACAGCTAATCTCATCCGATACTCACTTCACTGAAAATTCCAGCTCACTTATCGATCTGATATTTGTGAAAAATACATCACACATAATCGCCAGCTTTGTAGCAGACCCATTTATTCCTGACCTTATACGGTTCCACTGTCCTGTTGTTGCTATCCTCAAATTTGACAAACCGAATCCTACCACGCTCAAACGTCGCATTTGGCTTTACGATAAGGGTAACTGCATTTGGCTTTACGATAAGGGTAACTACACTGCATTTAGAGAAAACTTAAAGCTAGTAGATTGGTCAGATGTAATCGCTAGTAATAACCTTGAGAATGTTGCTGACATTAACTCTGAAACTATTATTAAAGCTGCCGCTGAAACAACTATCCGACCAAATGAAATACCATGGCTTAATAATAATATCCGTTAACTCATTAGAAAACGAAACAGACTCCATAACAAAGCCAAGACATTAAACACAGCCACAGCTTGGGCTATCTTCAGACAATTCAGAAATCAAGTAACAAAGGCAATACAAAAGTCTAAATTTGATCACACACAAAAACTGATAAAACAAAGAAATACAAACAACTCAACTTCAAAATCATGGTTCAAATTAGCGAAACTATTAACACAGCAAAATAACAAATCAAATATTATACCTACACTCATTCATAATAATGTTGAAGCCTCTTCTGACGAAGCTAAGTGTGAACTTCTAAATGATTACTTCTGCCCATCATCATTTGTCGATGACACAATCCATCCCCTACCATCTTTACACAACATAGCTAACCATAGCCTTTCAAATATTTTTATATCGCCTCAGGACGTCATTGATGCAATTCATTCCATGGATCCATCCAAAGCTAGTGGACCTGATCTACTAAGCCCAAGACTCCTACGCGAAGGCTGTAACGAACTTGCTCAACCGCTTTCAAACTATTTCAATTGTCTTCTAAACGCATCCATATTTCCACCATCGTGGAAGCTGGCAAATGTAACACCGATCTATAAGAAACTCGATCCTTCTGACCCAGCAAACTATCGACCAATATCTCTTCTAAGCTGCGTTGGAAAACGTATGGACCGTTGTGTACACAAACATTTTTACAATTTTCTTACCTCCAATAAGCTTCTGACTGCTTATCAATCCGGTTTTATCAAAGGTGACTCCACTACGAACCAACTTACTTATATCTACAATGATATCTGCAAAGCTATGGACACTGGCAAGGAAGTACGAGCAGTCTTTTGCGACATTTCCAAAGCATTCAACAGAGTTTGGCACCGTGGACTACTTTTAAAGCTTTCATCGTTGGGCATCAAACACGAACTTCTAAACTGGTTCAAATCCTATCTCTCTCACCGCAAACAACGCTCTATGCGAACTCTGCTTCCTCATGGTCAAACATCTCAGCAGGTGTTCCCCAAGGTTCCATCCTCGGGCCTCTGCTTTTTCTTGTTTATATAAATGATATAATTGACGATATTAATTCAGAAATACGACTATTTGCTGATGATACAAGTCTGTAAATAATCGTCGAAACGCCCACATTAGCAGCACAGAATCTTAACAATGATCTAGAGTCCATTCATGCTTGGTCCATGTCCTGGCTTGTCTCATATAATCCCGCTAAAACCGAATCAATTATATTTTCCAGAAAACGAAACAAACCCATACATCCAACACTCTATTTTGACAATGTACCAGTAACGACAGTCGAACAACATAAACACCTTGGCTTTACTTTGTCAAACGACGCCCGATGGGCATCACATATATCTGCATCTATAAACAAAGCCTTGCAACGTATCGGCATTATGAGGTCTCTGAAAAACGTATTGTCCAGTTCCAACTTCGAAAAAATGTATGTTCATTTTATCGGACCGCTGCTCGAATATGGAGACGCAGTCTGGAGTAACTGTTCCAACGAATTAATTGCAGAATTAGAAGCTGTTCAAAATGAGGCAGCACAAATATGCACCGGCGCCACTAAATTTTGTAATATTAACTCCCTGTTAACCGATCTTAAATGGGAAACCCTTTCAAAAAGGAGACAGAAACACAGGCTCATTCTCTTCTACAAAATGAAACACAGATTATGTCCAGAATACCTCTCAAATCCCATTCCACTCCAACCTCAAAACCGCTTTGACCTTAGAAATAACGACTCAGTACATCTTATTCACGCAAGAAGTGAATCATATCGATGTTCATTTCTCCCAACAGCTATACGTGAGTGGAATGCCCTTACGCCTGACTTACAACAATCACCCACGTTGTCCTCTTTTAAATCTTATCTTTGCAGGTACCAAACAAAGTCGTCTGAATAATTCAACATGGATTCAAGAGTTGGTCAAATCCTACACGCAAGATTAAGACTTGAATGCAGTTCCCTAAATAATGACATATTCCGAAGATCACTAGTAGAAAGTTCTATTTGCTTATGTGGAGAAATTGAAAATGCAAATCATTTCCTTCTACATTGTCATCACCATCAACATCTCCGGAACAACCTGTTTGGAGATATCTAATGCCCTCTTACAACAAACAACTTACTCTTCGGATGCGAATACCTCAACCCTGAGCAAAACAAAACAATAATTCTCAGGGTTCAACGATATATAGTGTTGTCAAAACGCTTCTCATAAATAACTGGTAACATCCCACCATATTTGATGTCGAGTGTCCTTTCTTATTGTCCTTCGTCCTCCCACTCTGTCATAACTCTCCTTAGCTCTATCTTTCATACATCTAAAAAAACACTTCACCTCGCTCACACTCAATGTTAAAACGTTTTATCAATTGCCTTAACTGGCTACATGTGCTAACTCCTTAAACGCTGTAAGAATATATATGTAGAAGAATTCATATAAGTTTCCAGTAACTTGTTTCTAATCCATTATTGTACGAATGTATTTCACATGTCATGCTCAAATTGTCATTATATTAATAAATACTGTTTAAACCAAACAAAATAAAATCAACATTGACAAAAAATGATATTGGCGCTCGGAAAGAGCTTGCCCCCGTATTAATGCTCTGTTACAATTTAACACTTATTTAAGTAAGTAAGACATGGACCACTTCGTTAACTTTTGAGTTGTTTGATAAACGTTGACTTAAAACGACTTTTTCACATATTTTTGTATATTTGGAAAAACTATTTGTATATGTTAACTACTAAATATATAATATTTGAAACCTTCTTATACATTTAAATCGCAAAATAACAAATTTAATGAAACAAAATTGCATTCATCGGAGTTTGAACCTTTGACCATAGGTAGCGGATTCCAAGGCAATGTCAATGGTCCATAAGAGCGTGCATTCTACCTACTGTGCAATTTTCCGGAAGATCGGCGATTATCAGGATCATACCGGCGATTATACGAAAAATTACGAGTAATTTGGCTCCTGGCTTCATATAAATGAACTTGCTTACAAATACAAATTGCAAATCATATTTCATTATAAGCAAATACAAGATAAGTATTGATGCAAAGCATCAAAGGGCGTCGAGGATTTCAGTGTAAAAGGCACTCAATGAAGTTACATGGAACGATTATATTTTCTACTGTAAATATTAATATATTGGCCGATTATTTTAAACAAAATAGAAAAAGATACTGGTATCGACATTATTTATGATGTTGTGTTATAACCCCCAAATAACGATTATCTATGATTTTGTGTTGTAACCCCCAAATATTTCATAGTTCATTTTATTTACATTGGTTTCCTTTTTTTACTAGCATCCGTGTGCAGTTTTCATTAATGGAACAGAACGGTGTAGGTTTTAAAAAATCGGTTTCATCTTGTAAGCGTACTTTCATATTTTTCTCAACTTCAAGCGGAGATGATTCTGAAGTTATTCTTACGTTGCTCATTTACGAAAGGGGCTGAGTACTCATTGATATGAAAACACTGTACATGTTTGAAAAAAATAGAATGAAAACTGTAAATTACATATAGAAGCTGCATTGTACAATACTTTGAAATTTAGTCAAAGATCATAAGATCATAAGAGTGTGGGTCCTCATTGATAAAAAAACTGTGCAAGTTTGGGAACAATCGGATGAAAATTTCGGACTTCGAACAACGATTTCAACGATTTCAAAATTTCTCAAATTATAAGGAAGATAACTATGGACGTAATGGTCGGATAATGCTAAAGGGCCCATACTACCTGGATAGTAGTAATACGTGTGGTTCTCAAAAAAAACTCCAGAAAGTTTCGCGCATTTGACCAGTCCCCGTGATCTTTTCCCTGTGATCAGTTGTTGATCAGTTTTTAATTAAAACAATTAGCTTTGCATTATTGGCAATAAATATTTAATAAATGTAATCGGCACAAATGCAGTACTTATTTACACTAATTTACACTCAAAAAATCACCACTATGCAAGATATTCTTAAAACAAAAATATATACATTGATCCGTAAAATAACTTCTCCCCCCATAAGCGAAAACAAATGCATTACATACTAGTCACCGCTCTCCAGAGCGACGCCAATAATCTCCCATTTGCAAGCCATCATGTGTTTAAATGTAACAAAGTACTAGAAAGTCGATGTAATGCACTGCTTAGCTGAAGTAAAAAAACACACACATAACAGTATCAAATACGCGTTAGCTTGCTGTTATTTACGCAAACATGATTATCCTTAATACAATTATTCACCTAAAAGTAAGCAGTTGCAATAGTAAGTATCTAAGCTCGAATCGACAGTTGTATACATACACGTGTCGCGGTTTGCGAATGCATGTAAAATAAAAACGCAATACTGTTTATGAAACTTGAAACGGATGTTTCATTAAAAATGCAAATGTTATCTTCATGAACTAATCAGTCATTTGTACGAAGGAAATAGACACTTAACTGAAAATAACATAAATTAAATTCATGAAAATAATTTTTTACTTTAAATTCTCTTCCATAATGGCCTTCAATATATTTTACTACGTATATCTACATATAAAAGTGTGTTTTGCCTACGCGAAAGCAGTTTCTGTTATATAGAGGGCTTTCGAATAATATTAACGCCAACGTGAAATAAAGTTGATAAAAAAGATATATTGTCTTACTACAGTCGGAAAATTTAAATGAATGAATCTGTTTAACGAATGAATGAAAGTGGATCTGCGACATTTCATGTAAAGATAGAAATGTCAACGTATTACAAATGAGCCGTGCTCTGTGAAAAGGGGGTTAAATTCATGCGCGTAAAGTGTCGTCACAGATTATCATATGCAGTCCACACAGGCTAATTATTGACATTACTTTCTGCTTTTATGATATTTTATGTTTAAAGACAGTCTCTTCTTAGCAAAAATCAAGGCGGAAAGTGTCGTCCCTGATTAGCCTATGCGAGCTGCACAGACTAATCTGGGACGACACTTTACGCACATGCATTTAACCCCTTTTTCACAGAGTACGGCCAAATGTATTCTACTTTAGGAATTACAATGTTTATGGACTCGTTTAAATTTAAACTAAAAATGTATAATCTTAATTTGTTCAATACACTAAGGATTATGTAATAGGGGAGGTTAGTCGACATAACTTTTGTATCTTTTTTACCATACTTATGAAGTTTCCAAGTTAATAAGGATATTCAGAGACAGAAATGTAACAAGGCTAAATTCTTTATTCATATTTGAAATTTGTAAACGATGAATTCTCACGTCCCTTTTCAGAATTGCGATAAAACCAAATGTACCATTTAACTGATAAGAAAGTGCGTCACATCTGAATAGAGACACTGACTACCAACACGATTTTGGAAGCCCAATTTAGACGTAAGTACCTTCCCACAATAAACGCATCACTATTTTACTTAAAGCCGCAAATGAAATTCTCCGAAATGTTGGTAAAATACATGCACCATTACCAAGAGCGAGTATGGTATAGTTGCCACCCTTCATAAAACCAATCGAGAACGAGGCTGACGATGCAATGGCTCCTCTGTTTGTCGTTCAACGTTTCTTATTTAAAGAAACATAATTTGCATCATTTGGAAAGTTTTTTCATAGATCTATTAAGTTTACAATATAAGCTTTATGTTAACAACATATTCACTTTTTGTAAATAAACTATGATTGACATTCTGATTTGTTAGCGGATAAAAAACAAATCATTATATCAGCATTGTTCGGTTGTCATTTTCGATAAATAGCTTTTATTTAAAGAGACAAGGAATGCATTAAGTTAACTATACTTATTGAGATGGACAATAGAGGGAAACCTAATTTTGTGTTGCGTACTATTAATGGACAAATAATTAATTCGTATATAACCATAAATAACATCAAAATTTGCGATCCTGACACAAACAAATAATCCCTTTTACGTCATTATTGTCGAACTTGATAAACTCAAATATAAGTTCAGGCCGATCTGTCCCTTCTGATCTGATCTGATGCAAAGTAGTGACGCGTTAAAAGTTTATTTTAAACTGATTTTAAAATTACAAAAAAAATCTTGCTTGCGAGTTCGGCACTTATATTATATGATGAGCGTGTACACTGTCCGTTCTATAGGACAAATGTATCACCTTTACGTGCAAAAGACAGCATGGATCGCCCGTTTTGACTGTTTATTTTGTAATCGTTACCCGATCTTAGGAAGTACATATTTATGTATCGCCCGACCGTGCTTTTAACATTATTGATCATCCGTCCGTGCTGTAAAACGTACGTCTGTGCTTTAATGTAGATTTATCACCAAGTCGTGCTTAAAGTGGCCGTTCAACAGATGTTGGCATGTATTTAAGCTTGTCACTAACTGCTTTAAATGCTTTATATTGATAAATTTAAACATTTGAACTAAAAATCTCCAGTAAAAAAAATAAGAACACAATTTTAAAAAAGAAGAAAAAACGTTAACCTCCACAGGGCTCGAACCACTGATCCCTAGAGTCATGGCAGCTTGAAGTAATATTTCTCCCGATTTTCCCACTCGACCATCCACGCTCACGTCAATAGCGGAGGTATTTTTTAGCTATATAAGCAATCCTCGTAGTTTCCCAAAATATCGATTCGCGTCGAACGACGCTCTTATCTGTTGGACAGTTCCTTTAAAGCAGTATGTGTAGCCGGCCATTGTTAAAGGCAGGAAGTATGTATCGTCCGTCCGTGCTTAAAAGTTTAGTTGCACGTTAATACTTAAGGCTGTATAACTGCTCGTGTGCTTTAAGCAGCATTTATTACAAATGTAATCTTTTGTATTTATCCCCTCTCCGTGTAAAAGCAAAATTTTTAGTTCAGGCTTAAAAATGAATATCGAACTTCCATTTAAAATGCAATATGTATTGCTCATCAATACTGAAGAAAATAGTCATCTCCTAATCGTGCTTTTTAGACAGTTTGTGTCGCAGCTCCGTGTTTCCAGGAAGTCTTTTGTATCCTGCCATGCTTTCGGCAGTTATCAATCAATTTTGAATAGATAGTTACAGTTCAAGAACAACGGTACGAGATAAATCGCACTTCAATAAGCATTGTCCTCTGACAATGAAGATGCAGACCCGAGTAGTAAATACTTTCAGATGTGTCGACAAAAGCGAGTACTTGACAGCAAATGTTGCGTCATTTAATTTTTAACAACACTTTCTAGATGGTATACGTGAATACCTGTACGCACATCTTTAACAGTGGCGAGTTTGGCGCCCATGTGTACAGCTCCCTAGATAAATGATGGAAATTATTGATTGCTCGAGATTTTTCCGTGGGAAAAGCAATAATTAGATTTCTCTATCTTTAGAAAAAGAAACTGAGAAACGATTTATGAAATCACATCCTTCCAGGTATTTGCGTTAATCTTCATAAGCATAAATGTCATAAGTCTTATTTATAAGACGCGCAAAGAATTTAGAGATACTTTTTATATGAGCTTAATTCTTCGGAACTCCAAATATTACCAATATAATTAGTACCGGTAGCTTAATATTTGAGAGCGTCAACAAGTATTGGACTAAAATTTAATTTGTTACTTAGTGCAGGCAAAACGTGTACTATAGCTTAAGATTTTGCTAAAATCTAGTCAAATTCCTCCTTGTGATTTCTGAAAATTTAACTGTATTCCAATTTGTTTATTTGATTCATTATTGCAAAAAAATGTTGGTTTCCGAAGATGATTAACCCATTTATGCCTAGCGTCTAGAAAAAAGGCCTTTGCAAACAGCGTAGACCCAGATGAGACGCCGCATGATCATCAGGGTCTGCGCTGTTTGCTTAAAGGAATTTCTGTAAGAAATATTATAAATACCGTATAGAAATAAATATACTAGACATCCCTAATTTTGGAAATAAATTGATCCAATTTAGAAGGAAGTGATAGTACACTAGGCATTAATGGGTTAATTATAAATATGGATATACATACTTGTATCAACTAGTTATCCGTTGTCAGGTAAATTAAATTGCGTTGCGTTGTCCTTTAGGCTTTACTATGAAATATATATATATCCTTTCTATATATGTCTTGTAAGACAAATTGTCGATAAAAACCGTGCACGTTTCCATGACAATATATCACATTTGTCTGAATTGCGATATCTCCTAAATAATAAAACATGAGAACAGATTACAGTCCTATCGTGTTTCAAACAACTGTGTGAGAATATAATTTTTCTTTCCAAGCAAGTATTGATTAAGAGTTAATAAACTGCGCTGTATAGGACTACAACCTGTGGATAGTGCTTGTCTTTAATTCAATGCCAACGTTTTCGGAACAATTCCATCGATTTTCGGCTGTTTATCAATAATTTAAACTAATACCTTGTAAGAACAGCTTGCTTGAAAACATAGTGCATCATCACTATAAATGTACACACCACAACCAGATAATACCACCGGGACAAATGTCAGCTTTGCAATCTCAACGTTGCTATGGCAAACATATTCCAATAGACACTCGGGAATAAGTCGCTGAATTCAAAAATCAGACAAGGTGCGTGGCAACGTATATAATAAAAGGCAATCGATCAAGCATCAGGCGCAGTCAACTCTGATCACTATATTGGCTGCAGAGGCAGTGTCGTCTTACCAGACATTTAAAATCCATTCACTGTGACGGTGCTTTCTATTATATATATTTGCATTAAATACGTGTTAATAACAACCAAAGAATAGAAAAGAATAAGTGAGTGAGGGAGGGAAGGAGGGAGTGAGGAAGTGAGTGAGTGAGTAAGGGAGTGAGTGAGTGAGTGAGTAAGGGACTGAGTGATTGAGTGAGTGAGGAGGGAGGGAGGGCGGGGAGGGAGGGTGGGGAGGGAGAGAGGAGGAGGGAGCTTTCTTTTTCTGGGGGGCGGAGGTGTTCTTCGGGGGGGGATTTCTTTTTTCTTTAGGCGGGATTTCTCTTTCATCTTTTTTCTTCGGAGCTCTTCTTTCTTTCTTTCGGGAGGGAGGAGGGAGGGGGGAGGGGGGAGGGCCGGGGCATCGGCAGGAGCGCATGGAGCGAGGGAGGGAGCGAGGGAGGGGCGAGGGAGAGAGGGAAGTTCGTCTTGCAAAGGCGGTCCGTTTTTCTTTTTATTAGCAAGCAACACAATGTGCGAATTACCAATTTCCACATGAGCATAAACGGAGATTATCATTTATTAAAGGGGAATTTTCACGTTTTGTTCAATTGAAAAAAATATATATATCATGTTTCAGGTTCGCAAATTCTCGTTGTAGTTATGATATTTGTGAGGCAATAGTAATACTGAACATTAACCATGCTTTAAAATATCCATTGTAGGCATCTTTTGTCGATTTAAAAACCTGAAAATTATAGAGCGTTGCAACGCGAAACGAATGAATAATTTGGACAGTTCTGTTGTTACCGTTATATCTTGGGTTGTAACGAGGATTGCTTAAATAAATTATAAAATACATCACTCACAGAATGCGCACGGATTACAATGTTTACATTTATAAATATAAAGCATTTAATGACAAACATCAATACATGCCAAAATGTGTGAAAAGGCCCCTTTAAATAATAAAAACACTTTTAAACAATTACCTTGGACATCAAAGTAACAAAGGTGTACACATTATTTGTAACAATATCCAAAGATAAATGTATACAATGAATACAGCGCAGACATATAACACACCCCTTGTCACATAATGATAGGAAATTAGGTGAAATATTTGGGTTTTCTTTATGTAAGAAATATTGACAAGTTTATCAATGACGAGTATACATGACAGTCAAAAGATTAAATATTTAGATCTGATGTATGTTTAACAACAAAAAGGGAACGATGCTGTTGACACAAGGCTTAGGCTGTATTTGCATTATTTATTTGTATCACAATGCTGATTAGCGTGTACATACTTGAATAGTGAACTCTCCAGTCCTAGGTTGTAATTCAACCAACCAGCAATAAGCGCGCATAGAATCGACCAATCAAAAATGTTATAGAAATTTTATTATTGTATGTTTATGTGTAGTTCGATAGAACGAGATGTTTGGTGTGGAAACGAAGGGAAATAGCATTTAGACCTAGAGGTGAACAGGTGGAAAAAGATACAATCATGTAGCAATCACAACTTATTTGTACAACTGAAAATATTAGTTATATCAGACATTAAACTGGATTAGAAACTGATATATGGTGTTATTGAATATTTTATCCTACATTATGCAGAGAAACCAACATTATTAGAGAGGGACGGACTTGTCCCATGCGCGGCACGGGAAAATGGTAATTAATGCAAATCTCGTCATCATGGCAATACGCGCATGACGAGATATCAAATGATAGACTACACACCAGTAATTTAAGAGTAATGAACATTGTTATAACTATGTGTCGTACATGAACTATGAACGATTACGTGACACCCTAACAAACAATACACCAATGTTTATGTTAAACGACATAAAAATAAAAGAACTAAACAACAAAGCAGTGAGGCATAGACTTTCGAATATTTGAACTAAAATGATCGTACATATTTGTAACTCAGTGTCTCAATCTAGCTGATCATAGTATAACGTCATTAATTTATGAACATATATTTAAACAAAACAACTTGGCAAAGGTGGTGTGCATCTTTAGAAGAAATGCTTCTCGAAAAGAAGAAAAAATCATTTCTTACCAATGAAAATTTCACAACTTAAACTAAACATGTACATATATTTAAGTACATGTACTTCGTCTGGTAAAAAACTTTGTCCAGTATTGATGGTTTTTCTAATAATTTGTTAAAAGTGGTATGCATAATGGGTCGGGTAGTCGCGTGCAAGTCAGAGGTCCTTTATTAGAGGTCAATTATGGGTCGGGTTGTCGCGTGTAAGTCAGAGGTCTTTCATTATAAGCCCATTATGGGTCGGGGTGTCGCGTGTATGTCAGAGGTACTTTATTATACCCCCGTCACACTAGGCCACGTCCCCACTACGTCCTCAAAAATATGCCAGGACGCAATGCGAACGTGTACAACGTGGCGACGACGCAGTAGACACGGCCTTGTGCGTGGTATGGTCTTCATGGACGTGAAGGACGTGGGTGAACTTTGAAAATGTTCAAAACTTACGTGGCGAGGACGTGGTCAAATCAGGACTTGGAAAGAATTTGGTAAGGTCGTAGTAATGACGTAGCTAAAACCTAGTAAGAACCTCATTGACGCAATACACGCGTAGTGCAGACGTGGACGATTGTGTGACGTTCGCCTCACGTTGTCTTAAGATTGTCACTACGTTCTTGCTACGTCCATCGGGTTCTCACTACGACCCTTCCACGCTAGTGTTGCGACAATGATACGTCCCTACTACGTTTCAAAAGACCGCATTAGGTTCTACCGGTGCTTATCACGTCTAAGATACGTTTATAGCAGGCTCTAGCAACGTCCATGCCACGTTCTGGTGGTCGAGTATAAAAAAACTGGATTCATTTCTCTTACAATTCCATTTCAATAAAGAATGGACAACCAAAAACTTCTCCAGCATGTTGCTGTATTGGCTGGACAACAGGCTCTTCTCGATGGACATGTCGCACTATTGCTTGTGAGAAGGAGAAGGCGGAGAAGAAATAGAAGACAGTCCAGGTCTTGCTGGGTGCGGACTTTGCTGTCAGAAAAAAGAAGGCTGCAATTCGGCCATTATGATCGACTTATGGCAGAAATAAGAATGGAAGATCAGAAGTCAGTAGTCCCCCAAAAGCGTTCTCTACTACACGTATCCCTCTATAGTTGGTTATCAACTCTTGCTTCGAAAGTCCTCGGTGGGAGTATGGTTTCATCAGGTGGGTTCGTAGTACAAAAGCGTCATCACCCAAGATAAACTATGGCATGTCCTGAGCATCATTGGGTATTTGGTCTGGATCTGGGAATTTGATTTTCCAAACACTCCTTCATTTCGGACTCGTTGCATATCTGAGCGTCAGACATAGACCCGTATCCACCAATATCTGTCCACACAAACTTATAATCGGCGACCAACAACGCCAGAAGAACCATCGAAAAGAAGCCTTTGTAATTGTGAAACAATGATCCAGTGTTATTTGGGCATCTGATTGCCACATGTTTAGCATCACTTGCTCCGCAGGGGTGTGGCACATTCCACTTTGTCTGAAACTCTTCCGCAGGAGTGTGTCATTCGACTTGTGATGTTGGGCATGATATGACTTTGTCCTTATATTCGTCAACGATTTACCGGCATACTTTAGGAATAAATAGAGAATACTAGGTCGGTGCCGAATAAAGTAAAGTTTATTTTGCGAGGCTTAGAAAATCTGAACCACGAGCCTTGGCGAGTGGTTCAGATTTTCGTGCCGAGCAAAATAAACTTTGCTTTATTCGGCACCGACCAAGTATTCAATTTATCCCATTAATTTTCTTATTCGTAAATTATTTCTTTAAAAATAGAATAGGAAAATCGAGCTACACGGAAAATCCCAAAGTTATTTAAGCAAACATTGCTTTATTATTTTAATCGTGCCGAGCCTAATACATTACAAAAAGATCAGTAACTAACCTTTTTTTCTGTTTATCATACCTCTACGTACCCGATTTTTAAGAAATAATAAAAAAAACACTAAACAACTGCAGCTTTTAGCGTGAAAGAACATGCATTGTGTCGTATGACGTGTTAATAATGACGTCACGAGTACGCGCACTTAATATTTGTAAATAATGTTTTTTTTTGCTTTTTGAGTTGCTTTATGTGTTAAAAATATATTACATCTTGGTATCAAATTGTTTGTTTTGTTGAATCTGATTCGATTTTACTAAAAATGATCACTTTATAGTTGATTCCGAGTAATATGACCATTCTCCGCCGCGCGTGACAGCTATATTTCAGCACTGCCGAAATAGAGGAAAATTTATTTCACAGTTGTTTATTTCGACAATGCACGTCTGATGATGGGATAAACAAAGATACTGTTTTCCTAGCAACTCTAAAGGCGTACTGCAAGGACAGGTACTTGTCGCCAGATGCCAAGTGTCGTAACGTAATCGCAAGTTTAAGACCTAGATTCAGCGCTTTCCTGCAGGGGGTGTCTGGCTTCTGACATCTTGAACAAACTCGGTTGAGAAGCTCATCAAACATTTCAGGAGTGACTTCTGATCTTCCATTCTTATTTCTGCCATAAGTCGGTCATAATGGCCGAATTGCAGCCTTCTTTTGTTTACAGCAAAGTCCGTACCAAGCAAGAGCTGGGCTGTCTTCTATTTCTTCTCCGCCTTCTCCTTCTCACAAGCAATAGTGCGACATGTCCGTCGAGAAGAGCCTGTTGTCCAGCCAATACAGCAACATACTGGAGAAGTTATTGGTTGTCCATTCTATATTGAAATGGAAGTGGAATGGAAATGAATCCAGTTTTTTAATACTCGACCACCAGAACGTGGCATGGTCGTGGCTAGAGCCTGCTATAAACGTATCTTAGACGTGATAAGCACCGGTAGAACGTACAAAGAACCTAATGCGGTCTTTTGAAACGTAGTAGGGACGTATCATTGTCGCAACACTAGCGTTGAAGGGTCGTAGTGAGAACCCTATGGACGTAGCAAGAACGTAGTGACAATCTTAAGACAACGTGAGGCGAACGTCACACACTCGTCCACGTCTGCACTACGCGTGTATTGCGTCAATGAGGTTCTTACCAGGTTTTAGCTACGTCATTACTACGACCATACCAAGTTCTTACCACGTCCTGATTTTACCATGTCCTCGCCACGTAAGTTTTGAACATTTTCAATATTCACCCACGTCCTTCACGTCCATGAAGACCGTACCACGCGCAAAGCCGTGTCTACTGCGTCGGCGCTACGTTGTACACGTTCGCACTGCGTCATGGCATATTTTTGAGGACGTAGTGAGGACGTGGCCTAGTGTGACGGGGGTATTAGAGGCCAATTATGGGTCGGGGTGTCGCGTGTAAGCCAAAGGTCCTTTATTAGAGGCCAATTATGGGTCGGGGTGTCGCGTGTTAGTCAGAGGTCCTTTATTAGAGGCCAATTATGGGTCGAGGTGTCGCGTGTAAGTCAAAGGTCCTTTATTAGAGGCAAATTATGGGTCGGGGTGTCGCGTGTAAGTCAGAGGTCCTTTATTAGAGGCAAATTATGGGTCGGAATGTCGCGTGTAAGCCAAAGGTCCTTTATAAGAAGCCAATTATGGGTCAGGGTGTCGCGTGTAAGTCAGAGGTCCTTTATTAGAGGCAAATTATGGGTCGAGGTGTCGCGTGTAAGTCAAAGGTCCATTATTAGAGGCCATTTATGGGTCGGGGTGTCGCGTGTAAGTCAGAGGGCCTTTATTATAGGCCAGTTATGGGTCGGGGTGTCGCGTGTAAGTCAGAGGTCAAATATCCTAGGCCCAGACCGCAAATTCAAGGTCTAAAATAAGAAATTAACCCCTTAACGTTTGTCTGGGGCATAAATTGTTCAGGCTTGAACGGATTTTCAAATAGATGTGTATATATATGCCATATATTGGGCAATGGCATATTAGACACGGGAACCTTGTCCCAAGACCCTCGGTTAAGATCAGATTTTAAGTTGGAATGCCCGCTGACTTTCCATCATGATGGTTTGTTTACCATGACTTTCGCAAAGTTGACAAGCGTTTTGCAAAAAAGTGTCGCACTCAAGAACCAGATCAATTATTTCAATATTAAAGTAACAGTTATATGTCAAAAGTAGACATGGGCCATGCTCTGTGAAAAAGGGGTTAAATGTATGTGTGTAAAATGTCGTCCCGGATTAGCCTGGGAGTTCGCAAAGGCCAATCAGTGACGGCACTTTCCGTTTAAAATGGATTTTTGCTAACAAGAGACTTTCTTTAAACGAAAAATATCACAAAAGCTGAAAGTGTCTTCCCTAATTAGCCTGTGCGGACTGCTCGTGGACGACACTTTCGCACATGCTTTAAAATTGTGTTCACGCTTTTTAAGGACATTGGCAATATGAGTAAGTCAATTTAATTTTATTGTAAAATGTCATAGTAAAACAATTTAAATTAAAAAGTTTAAAAGACTGAACAATATTGTTCCCTTTATGGATATTCACAAATTAAAACGAAAGTTTTTTTACCGGTTTGAAATAAAATATGCAATCATAATTTGGGAAATACGTGAATAATTAAGCGTTTAAGATACGCCGTGAAGTTCTAATGCCTGAATAAATTGCGTTAGCTTTTACTTCTCAAGGTCCTTAATTCGAATCCCAGTGAAAGCAAAATAATGAAAACAAATATAATTAACAAGAGATTGCCAAGCAATATTGTCCCCTACTGGTGAAATTCCACCATTGTCAGTAAAAAAATAAAAATAAATTCATATTTGTTGCCATAGCATCCAGAATTCTTGACGTAGGAACGAAATTAAATGACGTGCATACTCTCCATATTTCCATCTATCCATGTTTCAAGTTTCATTAAAAAATATGAAGAACTTTTAAAGTTATCGCAGGATCCAGAAAAGTGTGACGGACTGACAGACTGACTGACACACGGTTTCACCGGTAGGGGACAATAAATATGGCAATACCATTTGTTGTGTAAATAACTACATCTATTTTTTTAATGCGTAAATCTTTGAACAAGCTCTTAAAGTCAGTAGCCATAGTGAGAGGTGACTTAATTCCGTCCTATCAGAAGTAGGGTAATACAAAGAAGGGTGAGTTAATTGTGAAAGGGGTCGCATGGCCTTAGCCTATTTTTGAATACTGAAAGAAAAGAATCATTAACTGAATACGGTTAACATTTAACAATAAAAATTACTTTACGACATTTCACGTTCCGTATACTGGCAATCGAGTGAATAAGACAAACGAATTTGTATATGCATGACCCGACACATGATTAAATTTAATAATTCAACTGGCTTCTTCTTCCGACACAGCACTCCTTCTTAACAGAAAATTTTGTGCCGACTTTGCACGATCAATTCCGTCATTCGTATCGATATTTGAAATTTCTGTTGTAAATAATTGAGAGCACGTGAGTATTGTCGAATGAGCCGTGTTCTGAGAAAACTGGGCATTATGCATGAGCGTAAAGTGTTGTCCCATATTAGCATGTGCAGTCGGCACAGGCTAATCTGGGACGACACTTTCCGCTTAAATACTAGATTTTCGGTAAAAGGGGACTTCCTTTAAACGAAAAATACCATTACCGACACTTTACGCACATGCATTTTGCCCAATTTTCACAGAACAAGACACAAATTGTTACACGATTAGTTTACTGTTATGATTAAACAGTGTATGAAGGCCACTTGTACAAAAAGACCTTGGTATTGATTATGCTCATTTTATTCCAAAGAACTTAAGATTTTCCAAGCATGTTTTTAAAATAATAATGTGTGCCTTTTTTCTTCGTATTTGTTGTGTGACCATTACCATGCCATATCATAATTATAACAATATAGTACACAATTTAATTATGACATTACCATTAAATATGTAATAAGTCACAACCAAATATGAACATGATGACCCACGTTGAACATACACGCAATAACATAAACAACAAACTACAAAGGAAACATTTAACAAAATAATCACACATTGCATGCCACAGGCACCTTTCTTGTTTTTAGCTGAAATTGTTTCGATTCATATTCAGTAAACCTTTCTATGCACTCTACTATACCGGTTTCATATTTTATACGTTTATATATTTTTACTAATAAATTATCATTGTAGTCTTCATGAGAGTGACCATGGCCTTCAAAATTCCCAGCCTGTGTGGTCTGATGTACGGCCAGGATCGTATTGGTAGCGTCTATCACATTGTATTTCATTTTTCTCGCATTATACACAAGCCAGTTGTCATAAGCCCTCCGACCTATCACAACCTCCGGGACTTCATTCCACGGATACGACGGCGTAGTAATAAAATAGTCCTCCGCCCACCCTGTAAACAGTTGGCCTCTACTTTTTGAAATTCTAGTAATATTTTCCCAGTATAAGCCTTCCTCTAACGCGACATTGTTGACGTTAGTTCTGCGTCCAACAATTAAAACAGGCTTGTTTATATCCTCCGTTATTGAGTTAATAATCTGAGCTAACGTATGGACCAATAGTTGAGTGAAAAGTATGTCGCTATTGCTAAAAGCATAGAATGACGTATTAAAAAGGTTTATGACGTCACGATACATGTACTTAAGCACGGGAATTCCGTCTGCTGCGACGCCCGAAAGTGGCAACACCGTGACGCCTACCTGGTTACACTCGTTAATTATTGAGCTTTGGTTAGTGAAAACCACGGGTATAACGTAAGGGTGCAATGATAGCCAGTTAAGAAGAGTAAGTTTATGAACGAGATTTTTTTCTGGGTTTGTATTCCATGAGGTAAACAGTGTCAGCAAGGGTAATGTTGAGTTTGCGAGAATACGAAATTTGAACATTTCCAGTATAGTATAGTCAACGTTGTCGAGGAACAGCGGTGTCGTTTTTGGCGGGGTCGCAGCCGAGGCCCTAATGGTCACAGGTGTGGTCTCATAAAGAGCCGGTACTTCCGGGAACCTATCCATCTGCTTTAGAAAGTAAGATCCGGATACGGACGGGTCGCGCCACACCGACTGTAAAAATTAATTTTATCCCTAACAAACATATTGTAGAGCATAACATTCAATGTAAAAGGTTTTACAACGTATTTATTTTTTTCTAAATAGAGACTAATATCTGTACTTAGCGATCGAACATTGACCAGTGCAAGCACAACAATATCGCGCTATGTTGGTTATACACATTATTTGCTAAACTCGTTATGGTATTTTTCCAATTTCGAGTGATGATCATCAGGTACGAATATACATCACGAATGTTTCGTAGTCAAGAGTGTAAGTATGCTCGTTAAACTGTAATGCAAACATTAGTTTTTGCAACAGTCACATTTTTCTTTAAATTATAATTTTACAAAATTGTAAACTGGTCCTCAAACCCCATTGACAACGACAAAATAATGTAAACATCACCTTTGAATCACTCACTTGAAGATCACTTAGATTGCCCCGTATAGCCGGTGTTCCACCGAAGGCGTTCGAGTACAGATAGAGGTAGACGGAGAGACTGGCCAGAATAACAACCAATATCCGCCAAACTGAGGACGTTTCTTTGCATGCCGACATTCTAAACCCTGACATTAAAAAGTTACGACTTTAGAGTAATACATAATCCTGAAATAAGAGAGTTGGGCAATAAAATGTAAATGGAATCGTCAAGGGAAATTGTGTTTTCTTTATTTGCAGATTATAAAAACTGTTCTTTAAAGTTGCTAACCGCTTGACACAACATTGTACAACATTGAATTTATACCTATCGTCTAGAAAAAAGGCCTTGGCAAACAGCGTCGAACCAGATGAGACGCCGCATGATGCGGCGTCTCATCAGGATCTGCGCTGTTTGCTTAAAGGAATTTCTGTAAGAAATATTATAAATATAGAAATAAATATACTACACATCCCTTATTTTGGAAATAAATTGATCCAATTCAGAAGGATGGGAGAGTCCACTAGGCATAAATGGGTTAATCCAACAAGTTAGTAGCGTGGTAGTCATAGAAGCAGTACTAGTAGTAGTAGTATTGGTAGTAGTTCTACTAGTGGTAGTTGTTGATATTGTTCTTGTTGTTTTTCTTGTTATTGTTGAAATAATAAGTGTTGCGTGTATGTATTCTCCGTCGTTTATTTGCATTTCATCTATCGTCCGTCCGTGCATATGAATAAATCATTCAGTTTCGCCTGTCCGTGAATAATTTTCAGCCGTAAAAGTATTTATATCTTCCGTTACCGTGCGTTACTGTAGTATTTTTCGTATGTCCGTGCTTATTACATGATGTATGAATCGTCCATCCAAAGCTTTCAGAAGTATTATTTGCTCCTCATAACTAACGACTGAGTAATCGTCCGTTTGCATTAGGCATTATTATCGACCGTTGACTAGCGATTCATAAATACCGAACACTCAACTTGAGTGTTCGGTATTTATGAATCGCTAGTCCGAGCTATAGAATAACGGTTTGAGTGATATTGCACCAAAATCCCCATTAACGTGCACTCAAAACCAGAAACGCTTTCATAATCCGTCAAACTCGTTTTGGAGATACATTCACAAACGAGCGAATTATACTCAATAGGAAGCACTTTTTGAAAATGTTTTACACAAATTTTCTAAAAATTGTTAGGGAATTCATAAGCGTGCATCTTTTCATGATAGAAGAAGCCATTTTGGAACACATTTGTACCTGGATAAACTGCATAATTTATGAATTGCGCGAGTTTTAGTCGGGATTTGCAATAATTGAATATCGATTTCTTTACAAATCGGAACCGTCAGACAATTCATGAATTATCATTCTTCCAGATATGGTGTCATATTACAAATACCATTAAACAGCTTTTTTAACGCAGTATAAACACAAGGTCTACTATTTGTGCAGATGTGCACTTAGATATAGCTGCTTAGCGTTATTCATATGAATGCGGTCTGCTATTATATGGCCAGACAATCAAGTTACTTGGACGCAGATTTTAAATATACCGCGTAAAAAGTTGTTGTATTCCGGATACACGACCCTACCACAGCGTGTGGCTGTGATATTAATTAGTGAAAACATCATTTTAAATGATAAATAATCAAATTAAAACGAAAAAGTCAACTTTTCTGAAAAAATAAATTTTACTATCAAATATATATAGCAAGCCAAGGTATCCTGTTTTCGGGTGATTTCGAGTTGAATACTTTGTTATATATTTATTTGAACGTGAATTTTTATTTCAGAAAAGTTGATTTTTCACTATAATATGATTATTTATCATTCAAAATGATGTTTTCACTAATGAATATCATAGCCACACGCAAACCACCTGTGGACCCTACAATTACTTCATTTTACTTTCTTCGTGTTTAATCGTTTTTCTATTAAACTTTCGACAACGTGTCTTTAATATTATGAATACGTACACTCATGATCTTGGCAGAAATATGCATATTTTGCGAAAAAGACATACACCTCCGCACATCCCCAACAGATAGGTTTCATTTTCCCTTTATTTAATTATTAAAAAGATAGACGGAAGAGTAACCCATTAATATTTTGACCGTTTTAACTCTCGGAGTTTCTGATATAAACCATAAAAACCAAATACAACAGTATTTTGGAATAACTTGCCAAATATTATTGTATCAAAATTATAACTAAACAAGGGCTGTTTGTAAAACATGCATGTCCCCCATATGGGCTCTCAGTTGTAGTGACAGCCATTGTGTGAATATGTTTTTTTGTCACTGTGACCTTGACCTTTGACCTAGTGACCTAAAAAATCGATAGGGGTCATCTGCGAGTCATGATCAATCTACCTATCAAGTTTCATGATCCTAGGCATAAGCATTCTTGAGTTATCGTCCGGAAACTATTTTACTATTTCGGGTCACCGTGACCTTGACCTTTGACCTAGTGACTTGTAAATCAATAGTAGTCATCTGCAAGTCAGTATCAATGTACCTATGAAGTTTCATGATCATAGGCATAAGCTTTCTTGAGTTATTATCCGGAAACCATTTTACTATTTCCGGTTACCATGACCTTGACCTTTGACCTAGTGACCTGAAAATCAATAGGGGTCATCTGCGAGTCATGATCAATGTATCTATCAAGTTTCATGAGCCTAGGCATAAGCGTTCTTGAGTTATCATCCGGAAACGATTTTACTATTTCGGGTCACCTAGACCTTGACCTTTGACCTAGTTATCTGAAAATCAATAGGAGTCATCTGCGAGTCATGATCAATGTACCTATCAAGTTTCATGATCCTAGGCATAAGCGTTCTTGAGTTATCATCCGGAAACCATTTTACTATTTCGGGTAACCGTGACCTTGACCTTGTGACCTTAAAATCAATAGGGGTCATCTGCGAGTCATGATCAATGTACCTATGATCCTTGGCATACGCGTTCTTGAGTTATCATCCGGAAAGCATTTTACTATTTGCGAGTCATGATCAATCTACCTATCAAGTTTCATGATCCTAAGCATAAGCGTTCTTGAGTTATCATCCGGAAACAACCTGGTGGACGGACCGACAGACCGACCGACCGACATGTGCAAAGCAATATACCCCCTCTTCCTCGAAGGGGGCATAAATATAAACGTTCATATTAGAAATCCATTGTCTGGTATG
The DNA here is from genome assembly GCF_020536995.1 of Dreissena polymorpha. Classification (NCBI taxonomy): domain Eukaryota; kingdom Metazoa; phylum Mollusca; class Bivalvia; order Myida; family Dreissenidae; genus Dreissena; species Dreissena polymorpha. Next base: position 65,214,956 of record NC_068363.1, read on the forward strand.
TTAAATTATGCTGGGTTGTCCTCAAGAACTCGTAATGTAATAATAGTTTATACTGTTCACAGATTTGTTGGAAGATAAACTGTCAGCCATATACAGCACGACTACCGGTTATAAACCACCAGTCTTCGAGTCTTTAAGGGACCTTTTCACGTTTTGGTAAATTGACAAAATTAAATATAAAAAAAAATGTTTCAGATTCGCAAATTTTCATTGTAACTGTTACAGTGTAGTTATGGTTTTTGTGAGGAAACAGTGATACTGAACATTTACCATGCTCTTAAATATCCATTTGGTATATGCATCTTTTGACGATATAAAAACCTGATAATTATAAAGCATATCGATATACTCATAGTGTAAAGCAACCTAAAACGATTGAAATATTTGGAGACTTGTGTTGTTGTCGTTATATTTTGTGACACTAAGAGAATTGCTTAAAAAGTATAAAATACATTACTTTTTGACTTCACTCAGACCACACACTGAGTGAGTGAGTGAGCGTGTGCTTGAGTGAGATAATGATGGAGCGATTTAGTGAGTGGGTGAGCGTGTGAGTGAGTGAGTGAGCGTGTGAGTGAGCCTGTGAGTGAGTGAGAGTGTGAGTGAGTGAGTGTGTAAGTGAGTGAGCGAGTCAGGCGTTTTAAAACCACCCAATCACTTAAGTAAGTACCAGGCCCTCACAGATACCTGCACAGAGAAAGGCTGAAAGGCATGGTGTTTTCCAGTGGAGGTGGGCTGCAGAGGTTTCCCAGCGCAATCACTGTGGCGCACTTTCAGCAGACTGGGGGTTACAGGACAGGTCCGGAAACGGGCCATATCGGTTGTTGCACGTGAAACGGAGTCTGCTTCCTTGTGGCTATGGCGGAAGAGAGAGGAGAAGTGGATAGGGGGACACAGGGCAGTCGACTAGAGACTGGCCACCGAGACCTGGCAGATGAGGAAGTGTAGCGGAGGCTTACTATCTCCTGGCCGGAAATTGATCACTTCCGGTCGGCACACCATAGGAGGACGTAGTGGGACAGTGCCGAAACGTCCGATTAATATGGACCCACCTGATGAAGGAGATAGTAGCAGCATCACGGCTGTATCTGACAACTAGTGAGTGAGAGAATGAGTGAGTTAGCGTGTGTGTGATAGAGTGAGTGAGTGAACGTGTGAGTGAGTTAGTGAAGGGGTGAGTGAATGAGCGTGTGAGTGATAGAATGAGGGAGCACGTGAGTGAATGAGTGAGCGTGTGAAGTAGTGAGTGAGGTAGTGAGTGAGCGAGCGAGCGTGACTGTGAGTGAGTGAGCCTGTGAGTGAGTGAGTTAGTGAGTGAGTGTGTGTGAGTGAGGTAGGTAGGTAGTGAGTGAGTGAGCGTGTGTGTGAGGTAGTGAGTGAGTGAGCTTGTGAGTGAGTGAGCCTGTGAGTGAGCGTATGAGTGAGTGAGTGAGCGAGTGGGGCGTTTTAAAACCGTCCAATAACGTATTTGATTGATTTTAATGGAAATGTATGTAAGTCATCCATCCCCAAGATATGTATGAATTTGTTAAAGAGCCGAGTGAGTCTAAGTAAATTACTTGAGTTCAATTTTTTAATCTTGAAAACATAAATTTGAGTTCAATCATCTTTGCTGAGATGAGTTTGGAAATAATTGTATGGTTAAAATAACTAATATACACATTAAATTTTTAATATAAATACTAGTAGATATATTTAAGATTAGAAAATGGCAGTCTCAAACATCTAAAGCTTATACATTGAGGATAAAACTTTTCAAGTGATAAACGGCATAACTAAACCGATAAAATAGTTAATAACTTGTTACAAATGAGAACATGCCTGTCACATCATTCAGTAATACAAAGTTTAAATGTAGTTAAAAACATCCGTCCACTGTTAAAAACTTTTAAAATTTAATACAGAAGATGAAATTATTGTAAATGCCTTACTGAAAATTCCACACATACCGCAACATCCACAGCACTGTAAAGTTAAAGTTTAAATTCCAGAAAATCATATGACATCATTTTCAAGTGATGACGTAGACATGTTGACCACAGTACATGCAGGGACGTATCAAAGCTGTAGTGAATTGTTTTGCCTGAGCATTAAATGTTTTGCCATAAGGTTTAAACAACACAAACATTTATATGTTCAAATCCGAAATTGTGCTAATTTCCAAATATTCATGCAAACAATTGACTTAAAAATCACTTTCAAGTGCATACTTGATATATCTATTCATACGAAATTGATCTTAAAGCAGTATTCCATTAAATAAAAGGAAATATTAAAGGTAAAACAAAAAATGTCTCTTATATTTGTATTATCTGAGACTCAAAGTTAAACACAACTGAGATCAAAACTGAAATTTCGAAGTTGTCTCTTTTTTAGACTTACGCTCATTTGAGTAATATAAATTTATGTTTGAGAAACAAAAATAAATCTGAGTTTAAGTCTGTTTTATTTTATGCTTTCCGGTGGTTTATAGAGAAATATCAGTGAATTAAAACTGATAATATCACTGTTTCAAACAGTGAAAATTATCAGTGAAAATTATCGATAATTTTCACTGCTTGCTGTGAAATGACGTCACTTTTGACGAAATGACGTCATTATCCCAGCGAAATTATATAGTTAAACTCTTTAACAATGTACATAAACTGTGAAAATAAAGCATAAAATAAAAAGGAAATTTGTTGGATTCGGTGGAATATCGATTTTAGTTCACTCGTGATCATAGAACAAATATATTTTCTATGATCACCCGTGAATTAAAATCGATAATCCACCGAGTCCAACAAATATCCCCTATATTTTTAATGTAAGTACTTAGTCATTGTCAGGGCCTAGCAACAAGAACAGACTTTACTAAATAGTCTTACTTAACTTAAGCTTTTGCTCATTTTTTAGAAGAATATCGACTATCATTTTTGATTTGGTGTTTACTTACATGTTTCGTGTTGAGAGAGATAGTGTTAATATTCGTATAACTGAGATTTGAGATTGTTTGTGGGCTGACCGACATTCGAAGCTAAGTTGTAGCTCAAATATATTCTTCTGAGTTGAGCCAAACATAGAATATTAATGATACTTTACCTGTACATATAGACGGTTTAGTTGCACAAAGCGCGTACCATTCTAGCTGCAACTGTTATATTGCCAAATGCAAAATAGTTGATGTAATGTAACCTTTTTCTTAATCACGTGAATTAACTTGTATCACATGATTTTCAAAATGGCGGCCTCCACGAAAACTGTATCCCAGTTACTGTTTATTATTACATGCTTCTCATGTAACGTTACAACAAAAACTCCGAATTTTATTATAATGCTTATGGATGATGTAAGTTTGATCAGTTATTTTAGACTGATGGCGTTTAATGCTTAAACACTTGTGGTGGTATTAAAGTGAAAAGATAACACTGCAGCCTTGTGCAGGAGTTAGCGCAAAAAGTGTTTGTTTACACAGATACGACCGACCCACTTGATGTTATCTAGGGAGGTACACTCTGTGGCTGGCTAAATTGTTTAGTGCAGTTTATTTTATTCAATTGATTTTATCATACATGCCATAATTTTTTAGGTCCAAAGCGGGACATTCCATAAAAAATTTCGGGACATTTGACCAAAAAGCAGGACACCTAAAACGATCTATCATTCCACCTTTACTATAGTCAGTATTGAGTATAGTACTAACAAAAACTCTTGATACTTTTATTCAAGACATAAAACATCTGATATGAAGCATGAAATCTAAAACATAACAATAACAGTTTTATTAAATAAGACAATAGCAAACAACGAAGATAATATTCATCTGTTTAAGAGTACAAAATCTAGAACATTACGACAACAATACTCATTATATTAATTTCAATGGCAAACTTTAACGCAGGGGAGGCTATCCAGTTGACTGAAAGTACGGGTTACAGTACACTATCTACCGAACAGTTACATCAGTTACACACGGAATGCGCGGCCGTACACATTTCCGTATTTTGTTTTCTTCCTATATACACAGATTAAACTGAATTGTGAATTGTCAGGCGCTGTAATGGGGTATTGTCAAACTGTCATTAATAACAACACGTTGTTTTTATTACAATAACACAAGACAAGATGGGTAACTCTTTTACTGTTTGTTGCGATGTTTTTTTAAGCATGTGTCCATGCGCAGTTTGTTACTTGTCAATTGTCGCGGCTTAATTGGAGTAGGGTCAAACTGTCATGCATAGCACCTCGTTGTTTTTAGCTTAATTGGAGTAGGGTCAAACTGTCATGCATAGCACCTCGTTGTTTTTATTACAATTACACTAGACAGGATGGGTATCACTTATTGGACTGTTTGTTGCGATTTTGGTATATTGCACATTCGGAATATCCCGCTATATTGGAACTAAACATTGAATGTAAAGGTTATATTACACTAATTCCGATTCCCATAGGGTCCCATTATAAAACTGACAACTTTCACAGCATTTTTCTTGCCTTTCCGACGTATCAATTTTTCCGAACCTGGTATCATTTTAAAGATGGATCTGTCATCTTCCAATAATTGCAATCAAAAACATACCGTCTCGCAACTTCTAAGAAAGTAAATCGCTGTCGAATGAACCCACCGTAGAAAAACGTGTTTCGGAATCCTAATTTCGACAAAAGCCCCACACAATAGAAAACACACCCTCAAAAGTTCATCTTTTAAGTTAGCTTCCAATCCAAGGCATCAAAGTACTCCAGACACATACAGGATATTACAAATAACCACAAAAGACATGTCTCACATTGTTAAATGGCTTATATTCAAGAAGAGAAAAGGAACTCTTTAGAAATAGGCACTACTTTCGAATGGACCACGGAGGGATACACAATGATTTAGTGTAATGTAACCTTTAAGGGAACTCAACTTTGTCCTATCTTTTTCAAACTTTCTCCACATGAGATTTCAACTATTTCCACAATGAATATGCAATTTTAGTGCATTCGGATGGGGGTAAAGGCCTTAAAATGGCCATTTAAAGCGGTGACTAAATTGGCCGCAGTCAAGTCGGAATGCATGATTTTTAGTCTAAGTGACGACAGCTGATTTTGCGTCTCCAATTATTGTTGCGCATAACTTTCATGGCAAAAACTGGTATCATTGCATGCGAAATTCACCAATATATCAGCAAAAGGCCCAAATAAATGTATTGATTGTGAATCAGTGTACTTTTCTTGATGAAATAGGAGACTTTTTTAAAATTTTAAGCACTTTTTTCAATAAAAAACTCACTGACAGCATATACAATCATGTTTTTTATGAAAATTATTATTAAAAGCTTCACTTACAATCTAAACATACACATTGCAATTACAAAAATTAATGCTATTATGATGAGAGGCATAATTTTCAGCTTTCAAGCCGATACAAGCCGGCTACCCAAAATTTTTATATGCCAAATTATTAAATGGAGTGATCAAAACTTGCACTAACCTGAACAATTAAAAAAGGTAGCCACAAACTTTTTTAAAGGGGCCTTTTCAAAGATTTTAGCATGTTTTGAAGTTTGTCATTAAACGTTTTATATTGATAAATGTTAATATTGGATAAAAGAAGCTCCAGTAAAAAATCAAGAATAAAATGTAAAAAAGAAAAAAAAAGGTAACCCTCAGCAGGGCTTGAACCACTGACCCCTGGAGTCCTGGAGTAAAAAGTCTCCCACTTAGACCACTTGGCCATCCTTTTGGACACAAAAACAGTTCATTTTATACCTCATATAACCAATCCTCGTTGTTTCACAATATATAACGACAACAACTGATTTACTGAACTGTCAAAATTATTAATTCATTTCGCGTTGCAACGCTTTATAATTTTCGGGTTTTTAAATCGTCAAAAGATGCATATGATGGATATTTTAGAGCATGGTAAATGTTCAGTATTACCGTTTCCTCACAAATATCGTTACTAAAACGAAAATTTGCGAATTTGAAACAACCTTTTTTAATTTTGTCAATTTACCCAAACATGAAAAGGCCCCTTTAACAGGGCTTGACACTAACTTTTTTTTACCTACTGACCCAAAGGACCACCAGCTTTCAGAAATTACTGGTCCTCCAAGATTTCAAGTGGTCCAATAATTTCTATGTAATTTTACCTACCGGTATATTTCAACTTACTTTCCGGACTATCCACAATGTATTGTTCATTTATGAAAAGAAAACTATACTATATACTAAACTGTCTCTAATATCCTTTTCATATTTTCGCTGTACTTCAAGCTTCTCTTCATTAGTATGAGTTTTTTTAGGCGGTGGTTCTTTTAGGTTTTTAAGGGGGAGGTTCAACCAACCCCGGAATGATATTCCACATCGCGAAAAACTTGTAATCTTGAAAATACGCACGTTTACTCTTGGGCAATATCAAAACATTAATCGGCGCCATCCAGTGTAAATTCGCACGGTAAACAAGTATATTCTGATGGTACTAAGATCGTTAAAATGCTGATTATTGCTGCTTTGTCAAAATAATAAATACTATTTCTCAATCCAAACGCTTCACATTTGATGTTAATTTGTGTATCGATCACGGCGAAGTCCGGAGACATTTGCGGATCGCAAATCAATTTTTTGATCCGACAACAGGTTTTTGTCATCCAGGAATCTAGAAAAATTGGAATTGAAAATTGTTGCTTTTTTATCCCGGTCTCGAGGTTTGCCAATAAAATAATGATGAAATTATGAACATATTAAGTTGTTTTATTGACGAAACGGTTTTCCACCAGTATTTCACAATAAGCTGGCCAGGATTTTTCACTGGTCTAATGGATCAACCAAATTTCTAGTTTCACTGGTCCTCCCTATTTTTTACTGACCCCAGGTCAACAGACCACCGTTAGTGTCGAGCCCTGCCCTTTAAGTGTTGTTTTCATATTTTTAGCTCATGGTAAGCTTTTGTGATCGCCTTTTGTCTGTCGTCCGTTGTCCATCGTGCGTTGTGCGACATCAATATTTGCCTTGTTCACTCTCTAGAGGCCACATTTATTGTCCAATCTTTATGAAATTTGGTCAGAAAACTGGTTTCAATGATATCTTGGATGAGTTCGAAAATGGCTACGTTTGCTTGAAAAACATGGCTTCCAAGGGGCGGGGCATTTTTTCTTATATGGCTATATATTGCTATAGCAAAATCTTGTTAACACTGTAGAGGCCACATTTATTGTCCGATCCTGATAAAACTTGGTCAGAAGATTCATCCCAATAATATCTTGGACGATTTCAAAAATGATGTCTGTTGGATGAAAAACATGGCCGCCAGGGGGCGGGGGCATTTTTCCTAATATGGCTATAGTAAAACCTTGTTAACACTCTAGAGGCCACATTTATTTTCCGATCTTCATGAAACTTGCTCAGATGATTTGTCCCAATGATATCTTGGATGAGTTCAAAAATGGTAACCTTGGCTTGAAAAACATGGCTGCCAAGGGGCGGGACATTTTTCCCTATATGGCTATATATGACTATAGTAAAATCTTGTTAACTTTCTACATGTAGTTTGCTCAATCTTCATGAAATTTGGTCAGAACATTGGTTTCCTGTGTAGTAAAGTTTGGTTTTATTAATTCATTATTATGTGACATTAAATGTGTTATGTAATTTTTCATAGCACAGAATTTTCATAGTTAACACAACTGTTTTAGTCATTAACACTTATGATAAGCCTTTCAACTGAGAGATAACTGAAAGAAAGACAACATGTACATGATTTTGCAGTATTTATGCAGTATTGATCTCCCTTGTTTAACCTGGTTCAGTAATCTATTTTTAGTTCTGCTCTGGAATTTGGGAAGATATTGATCATTGATAAATGCACTGTTCTGAGGGAAAATTGACTACTCTGCCATTGATCTCTTCTGAACTGTATAAAATAAGCTGTTTGGGCTGATTTAAACACCTCTTGATACTTTCTTGAAAAGTTAACAGCTCTCGAAAAAGGTTGGAATTTTGAAATAATTAAACTCTAAAAAAAATTTAACACCAGCATCAAGACATTTTGGCATTATTTTCTAAATTATTTTTATTATTTTGATGATTTGTATTTGGCATTTTCTAAATTAGAAAGACTCTATTCTATTTCAATAACTGCAGTAAATTTTTCTTATTTTTACATTTGATTCACTGAAGTTTCCTAATCTCCATAAATATTGTTCTTTAGATTAAATTAGACCTATTTTGTAAACTAGATTTTTGAAGCACTTTCTAGACTAACAGTTACTTATATTTATATCAGTTTTTTTTGACAGATTTTGAACTTCTTTTTACATTCATGAAGGTATTTGCTGTATGTTGTTCATTTTTGTAACGATACTTAGATTCTTTAGACTTGGCTTGTACCTGTTCTTAATTTTCTGTCATTGTTCTTCATTTTCCAAGTTCTTGGAATAAAAATTAGTTATTTTTGTTAAATTTGCATTGGTTTTCACTTATAAATAAATTCTTCGAGTGTATTTAGGCGTCCCTGAATGAACGCCTTTAGTTAATTGAATTACAACCAGTCAGTATATTCATCCTGACCGGAAATATGAGTTTGTCAAATAAATATTTCCGCATTACATAAGTGCCTACAAAGTTACATAACTTGTAACCGTCCTGTGACCGGTTCATTTGCGTTAGCGAAGGAGACCACACTACCACACCTGGATAGGACAGTTGAGTTCAATAATGGTTTGGATCGGTAAAATAACATGGCTGCCAGGGGGGGGGGGGTCTTTTTCCTTATATTTATATAGTAAAAAAGCTTGTGAACACTCTAGAAGTCACATGTTTTGCCTAATCATCATGAAATTTTGTCAAAACATTAGTTATGTGGATGTCTTGGACAAGTTTGAAAATGGTCTTGATCAGTGAAATAACATGGCCGCCAGGGAGTGGGGCAGTTTTCTTTATATGTATATAGTGACAACATGTTAACAGTCTAGAAGACTTATTTTTTTCCCAATCTTCATGAAATTTGGACATATCTTGGAAGAGTTAAAAAATGGTTCAGGTCTGTTAAGAAAACATGGCCGCCAAGGGGCCATTTGTTTTTCATTCTTCATGATACTTGGTTAGAACATTTGTTCCATTGCTATCTTGGGCTGCAAAGAACAGGTCGTTTCTTTTTATACCAGGTGAGCGACTTTGGGCCTTTCAGGCCCTCTTGTTTTAATGAAGAAACTACTTGTCAAATAACAAAACTTGTTGAACTGTTTGACATTCATAACTTTTACTTAACCATATAGACACATTATTTTATAAAATGAAATTTCCAATGTCCAATATAAGTCTTTGTCCTTTTAGATGTCTTAAAATGTGTATCAGATTTTGATATTACATTTTAATCTTGTTTAATTTATATAATTTCATGTCAATTTGGATTTGTAGAATATCACATGTGGACTTTTGAATGAATGTATCTTCTATTGGGGAAAATGCAAGTATATTTGAATTTGAAATTCTGGGCTTAGAGAAACTTTAAACTGACTAAGCTTATTTTTTGCAATATAACAGTTTGTAATAGTAATTGATTATGCTTTATATATGGGTCATGGTTCACATAAGTAGTACCATTATTCAATAACTACAAAACACATAACTATGTTGTTATCAGTTTAATGCCTGTCTACACTAAAGTATCTTTAAGATTCATGTATTGAAAAGAAGTATTTAAGCATCAATGCCGTAAGTTTTGTTCCAGATGGGATGGGGTGACTTGGGAGTGTTTGGTGAACCCAACCGAGAGACAGTCAACCTGGATCAGTTGGCGAAGGAAGGCATGATCTTTCCAAGCTTCTACTCAGCTAACCCACTGTGCTCTCCATGTATGTTTTTGCAAGTTTTAATTTTTAAAAGTCTCCATTCAAAATATATATAAAATTGATTTCATCTCAACAAATTTCAGTTTCATCCAATATTGAATACAAGTGCAAAGATTGCTCCACCTTTTCCAAGATTGTTTGTTGAAGATTTTGAAGTAGATCAATTAAATTATGCAACCATTTGCAGTTGTTAACTAATAAACATTTCAGCTATGCTCTGGGAACACTAGACTTAATGCTTGTGTGTAAAGGACTGAACATGCTCATCTGGGATGAGCCCTTCAGCCTGGACAGGATTTTTTTTATAAGAAACTTCCTTTAAATTAAAAATTCCATGAGAGTGGACTATGTAGTCCATAATAATATGAGCCTTGTTCTGACAAAACTGGGCTTAATACTTCTGCGTAAAGTGCCGTCCCAGATTAGCCTGTGCAGTCTGCACACTACTATACTGTAACTTTGTGTTTGTTTTATGTTTGCCCATACATGGTCTGGCACTATCTGTAACATTTGACTTGACTCCTCTTATATTAATATGAGTTGTGTTCTGAGAAAACTGGGCTTAATGCATGCGCATAAAGTGTCGTCCCAGATTAGCCTGTGCAGTCTGCACAGGCTAATCAGGGACAACACTTTCCGTTTAAACTAGATCTCAGTATAAACTAAAAAGAGACTTCATTTAAAAGAAAAATACCATTTAAGTGGAAAGTATCCTCCCTGATTTATGCTGACTGCACAGGCTAATCTGGGACAACACTTTACGCACATGCATATTGTCCAATTTTCACAGAACAGGACACATATTAATATAGAAATTTTGTTTATTTATTGATTCATATTAATCTGTTTAGGTTAATGTGTGTTAATATATGTAAACAGTATTTTTTTTATTGTTTTAAAGCAAGGGCAGCTTTGTTATCTGGAAGGCTTCCCATACGAAATGGTTTCTACACATCAAATGACCATGCAAGGAATGGTAAAAATGCTTGTAATTGTTTGTACCGGTAATAATTTTATTTGAATTGTACAACCTAAAACGTTTGAAAATACAGCATTATTTTAAGCATATTTGTTACTAATTATATGCAATCAAAGTATAATACAAAATGTTCTTTTTATTGAACATAACACAGTTGATAAAACTTAAATAAAGTGTAGACATTGTAATTATAAAGCTAAATGCTTATAATCGGTGACATGAAAATTGGTGTTTATCATTTCATAGCCACATGAAGTTTGTATTAAAAAGTTAAGTGACAAAAAGGAACAATATGAATTTAGAATTCTGAAAGGAAATCAAAAGTTCAAGTGTGGTAACTCCTTTTCAGCGGACAAACTTAAGTTAGAACTGCTTCAGAGTGTATTTCCCTTGCTTTATTGGATGCATCTTTCATTAATTATCTGTCTTATCTTCTTAACGTTTACTTGTATATCTGAGTTGTTTAATCACTTTTTATTTACGCCATCAATTGTGGGTCTTATCATAAATTCACTGTTACAGGTCAAGAGGTCTGTCATAACCTTAATTCTTTCGGCTTCAAAGTTTAAATGTGTCATCACATGTGCAAAGAATGCAGATTACCTTTTTTACATTAAATATAGGGCATTGTGCATAAAATACAGTCGAAACCGTTAGATTATTGTTTCAAATGTTGCACGTGTCAGACCATTAGAATGAGCGTATAATCCGAAATATTTTGATAAAGATTCAACAACTCATACTACCTGCTATAACACTTTGAAACCACATCGTTAGCCCTTAAAAGGCTGGAAATAATTTAATTATACTCATACATGCGCTTTTTCAGCGTACACACCGCAAGAGATCATGGGGGGCATCCCAGACTATGAGATTCTACTTCCGGAGATTCTTAAAGAGGCTGGCTATAGAAATAAAATCATTGGAAAATGGTAAACATTGAGTCTGTTTTGTTTTTCGTTGGTAGTGGTTGCATGATGAAAATCTTAAAAATGTTAAAATACGGGAAGCAAGCGTTTCATTGGCAGTCCAAGCCTCGGCGTTGAAACATGTTTTTACTGATCAGCCCTGTTCTTCACGCTCATACATTTTTAGATTTTGTTACCAAAACATATATCTCCATGATACATGGGCGGTCTGCTTTGTTCAAAGTTTGCGCGTAAAATGGAAGTAAAAAGCGACTCGTCAATGTTTCACATTTGCGTTATTTTTGAAGGATTTATTGTCTTTTGTTTAAAATTACACGATAATTTTTCGTTGAAGCTTCTGTGCGAAGCTCCTACATGTTTGTGAGATTTTCGTCAAACCTTTACAGCATAATATTGCTCGTGCAACTACGCATGATGCAAAGGTTTCGTGATTGTGTTCGCGTTGAGGAATTTAGTGTCTTTGATTTATAAAAAATATATAAACGCTTCCGTGCGCAACTCCTCCTATATTATGCATTCGATTTTTGTTATCTTCAGTGCAAATAGTCAAAGTTTGGTGATGTTGTTTTAAGGAGTTCTAGGCATTTGGAATACATTTAAAAGCCTTTTTGCACAGCTCGTACATTTTGCATGCGATTTTCTTCTAACGTTTACATAATCAAGAATAAACACAATGATAACATGTTACGTTGACAGGGCAGACGGCCAGGACAATGTGATGTTACGTTGACCGGGCAGACAGCCAGGACAATGTGATTGCATTAAGTCCTTTTTTAACTTCGTAAATTCATCTTATGTCCTTTAAAAAAAATGAGCCCTTGGCGGGATGGGGGAGGGGGTACACTGTCTGTGGCAGCTGCTTATTTTAGTCAGGCCTATGAATGTTGGAACCTGTGTTTTGTGGACGTTTTTGTGCACCTCTGATCACAGATTTTGTTTAAAACCAAAACTTTAATTATATGTAAAGCAGTTTACTGCTAAGAATTGGGAGAGGGGACACAAATACGTGTAAAACATGAATAATAAGTCTCGCGTCAATTATAAGTCGTTATAAATGCAAAAACTTCCTGCCACTATTTAAAAGGATGTTTAAAATGTGTGGGTGTAATTGTCCTTTATGTTAAATATGTGATTATATTTGGGTTGTCTGAAGAATCTTGTTTACCGCATGCTTTTAAAGAAGCAAAGAAATTAAATATTGACGTCAATGTCATTTTTACACCGGACAGTTGTTTTTATTCAGTGACGTTACTGAACGCGTAACACGTTACTGAACACGTAACGTTATTTCTGCAAAATAACGTAACGCGATTATGCAGTTAAACAAAAGGAAGCCCATGAAATCGCTCACAAAGCTATATTACACGTGTTGAATATAAACATATTCGTAATGGTTGTATTACAAAGAAAACAATGTTTATGATAGTATAACTGTTTTAAGTGTGGGTTCATTCGTAATTGTAAAACGGTGGAACAAGATCAATATGTCTATCTATTCGCACTCTTACTATGTTATTTAGATTTTCAAAATTTTGCAAGTGTATTTTATTGTCTAATAGCAATATAATATTGAAGGACAAATATATGGCACATCCAGAAATGTTTTTCCTGAATCCTTCCCGATTCTCGTTCAAAATATAATTACCTTCTAAACATTTGTTTTACCGAGATTCTCTACTTTTGGTTATTTAATTTTGTTGTGAACAGTGTTCCTTCTATTTTCAACAGTTTCCCGTTTGTAATAACCAGTATATAAATATGCGTGATTTACTAATGTTTATTAGTCTTCCTTTTCTTGTTTGACAGAATCGTGTACACAATCAATTAACCATGTCAAGGCACAAGCATCGCGCTTGTAATTTATACTAGTTTGCGCTGCTTTATCAGACACCATCATGTATTAAATCCAATATCTCAAACTGGTAATAAACTCTAAAGTATTGCATGATTAAATTAAATATGTTGTAAGTGGTAACTTCCCAAAGAACTCGTCATATCTTTTATAACATCTTACTATCCCTTGTATTTCGAACAGTAAATCTATTACAGTATTTATTGACTTATAACCATTGTAATATATGGAGACATACACTTAGAGAAAAGGCTGTCAGTCACTATTAATATATCAATGATCAAACACATTGTTCTAATGGAAATGGAAACTATAACCCCCCCCCCCCCCCCGGGTTATAGTTTAAATATTACGTTTATGGAGTTATTTCAGGGCATTTTGAATAAATACTTTTCAAGTGCGATCGATGTTTTAATTGCCGACGCGATTTGCACCTATCATAATTTTGACACAAAGTGACAGTCTTTGGTCAATTAAAGTTTCTTAAAGGTAGGCAATTAGCGGGGCGCCTACCGGAATGAACACTATGACACCAGGAACAACTTCTTTTAACAATGTTTTAAGCAAATTTCACGAATACAAAGTGTTTGAAATTACTCGATTTGATTAATTCTTTTTCTTTCGAATATTCGATTCGGAAAATAGTATTCGAATAATCGGTGCGTGACCGAATATTCGGATATTCGTTGACATCCGTAGTATTTTGATAAGCTTCCATAACATAACAAAAAAAAATGGGGAATTATAGCACGGACAGTAGTGACTCGAACGCTATAGGTTACACCTTGTTCGTTGTTCACAATTTAGGTCCCCTTTATCATAGGTGAAAATAAACATGCGCAACATACGAAATGTAAACGACCTACCTTAATTCTAAGCAGAAATTCTTCAATTCAGCGCCATTATTTTCTGTTCCACGTATTCATACGCGAGAAATGCCGTTTCACTTCCTAGACAAAGAACATTATTTAAACACTTAAAGACTTAAATTAAAAACACTTTAAAAACACAAACACTTAAATTTAAACATTTATATTTATTTAAATATATGTCATCAGTAAAGTCCGTTAATATAATGATTCATAACAGTTGTTTGCATGCTATTTACGATCGCATTGTTTTGTCAAGTACTTATCGGAAGTAAGAACTTACTTTGAAGCTCACAAATACTGTTGTCTGTTTGTGAAGCCACTACATGTTTAGTGGGAAAATGCATGCTTTTTGTATGCATTTATGTGGATGTTTTTATGTCATCCACTATAGTAGTGGGGGACATATTGTTTTTGCCCTGTCTGTTGGTCTGTTTGCGCCAACTTTAACATTTTGCAATAACTTTTGCTATATTGAAGATAGCAACTTCATATTTGGCATGCAAGTGTATCTCATGAAGCTGCACATTTTGAGTGGTGAAAGGTCAAGGTCATTCTTCAAGGTCAGAGGTCAAATATATGTGGCCAAAATCGCTCATTTTATGAATACTTTTGCAATATTGAAGATAGCAACTTGATATTTGGCATGCATGTGTATCTCATGAAGCTGCACATTTTAAGTGGTGAAAGGTCAAGGTCATCCTTCAAGGTCAGAGATCAAATATATGTGGCCCAAATCGCTTATTTTATAAATACTTTTGCAATATTGAAGATAGCAACTTGATATTTGGCATGCATGTGCATCTCATGGAGCTGCACATTTTGAGTGGTGAAAGGTCAAGGTCATCCTTCAAGGTCAGAGGTCAAATATATGTGGCCCAAATCGCTTATTTTATGAATAGTTTTGCAATATTGAAGATAGCAACTTGATATTTGGCATGCATGTGTATCTCATGGAGCTGCACATTTTGAGTGTTGAAAGGTCAAGGTCATCCTTCACAAGGTCAAGGTCATCCTTCAAGGTCAAACATCATATAGGGGGACATTGTGTTTCACAAACACATCTTGTTGTTTAATATGTTTATTGAATAATACGAAGTATGATGTGATATGTTTTTCTTACCAATCGACAAAAACTGCAACAAAAACAAAGATATTTTTATTTTTTTAAATAAAAATTCGTTATTTGGACAACTCATGCAATCAAATCGTTCGAGTGACACATACATTCGAACATGCGCTATAAATTCCATGCATCCAGTAATTTTATGGCTGTTTTAAGTTTTGTTTGAAAGCCGTGCATAGCTGATGCCGTTTGTGTTTTAGCACAACATGCACAACATGATGTTGGTTTGAATAAGTACTAAATGTCTATTTAGCTGTAGTAACACATTTAATACCTGTCGTATCAACAAGACTGTCATGGCATTTCGTTTATGGTTTTAATTGAATTAAAGTTCAATGATCGATAAGATGCGCGTTTGTGTATTTCCTACCTATTGTCGAGAATTCTTTATAATTAAAATGCTTCCACGTAAAATGTCATTCACTATTTACTTTAATTATAAGTCATTAAAATTGTATGTTTTTTATAGAACAACAATATTGATTAATCTATATTTTCGTTTGACAAAAGTGTTATTATGGAGCTCTCTCACCATGGTGAGTAACATGTGAGCATAGCTCTGTGAAAACTGAGCTTAATGCAAGTGCGTAAAGTGTCGTCCAAGATTAGCCTTTGCAGTCAACACAGACTAATCAAGGGAAACACTTTCCGCAAAGATTGGATTTTAGATTACTAGTAATCCGGGATGACACTTTTCGCAAATGTATTAAGCCCAATCCCCCCCCCCCCCAGAACATGGTTTATATTATACATGACGTCGGGACGGTATGTTTCAGGCACCTGGGTCAGCAGCGTCAGTACCACCCGCTGAAACACGGGTTCCACGAGTGGTTTGGCTCCCCGAACTGCCACTTCGGACCGTACGACAACAAAGTAACGCCGAACATCCCCGTATACAAAGATGCGGAAATGGCGGGAAGGTATTAATATAGTCTTATGATTAATGCCGAATATCTTCGTTTATAAAGATTTAAATGAATTGGCGGGAATGTATAGTCTTACAAAAAACATTTGCACTCCGAACATCCCCGAATTCATATACGGGTATTTGAGAGAAGATATGTCGATAACAAGGACTCTCAAAGATCCCCATATTCAAGGCGCGGTAATGGTGGGAAGGTATCTATTGTATTTCAGAGCTGTAAGAAAGTCACGCCGAAGATCCGCGCAAACAAAATCGCGGACGGTTTGTATTGCCGTTCAGATGAATGATAACAAAGACGCGCCGAACATGCTTCTTCACAAGGATTAGATAATAACTCGTACTTTCTTCTCATTCAGATCATAATTCAATTCACGTTGTTACAGAGGTGAAGGCCGTTCTGTGTGCGATGTGATTTGTTTCATGCCGGCGACTAATGTTCAGTAGGCCGAATCATCCACACTTAAACAGCGTGTTAAATTATTAGAGTTCTCCATCTGAAACATGCAGAGAACTTTAAAAAATATGTTGGTTTTCCTCTCGTTTTAGTAACACGTGCTGTCGTTTTCATAATGGTGTAAGCATCATCTTTCGGATGTTTAAAAATCGGTTAAAGTATAAATGAGTCGTGTTCTGAGAAAACTGGGCATAATGCAGTCCGCACAGGCTAATCAGGGACGACACTTTCCGCCTAAACTTGATTTTCGGTAAAGAGGGACTTCCTTGAAACTAAAAATACCATACAAGCGGAAAGTGTCGTCCCTGATTAGCCTGTGCGGACTGCACAGGCTAATCTGGTACGACACTTTACACACATGCATTAAGCCCAGTTTTCTCAGAACACGGCTCAATTATAATATCATATATCATGCGTTATTTCTTGTATATGTCGACGATGCTGAATACTATGGTTCAGGTTTGTTTCAGGTTCTTTCAAGATTTCCTTATTGATACACAGTCCGGAGAGTCAAATCTCACGCAATTGTATATTCAGGTAATCGATTCAGATTAATTTGTATCAGATAAACATGAAATACTCATATTATTATGTATCAGATACCAAATAAAATACTCGACTCAGTTTCAATTGTATTAGGTATTCAAAAATACTAGCATTATTTGTATTAGATATCCAATGATTTTTTCCGGAATGTGGTTTATTTGAGTTTCATTATTTATATAATTATAATTTATTACATATCTATATACGGCTCTGCTGGAAGTTGTAATAATGCCCTACACACAGTAAATATAAACGTAAACGCCTTCAAGTATATACATGCGGAACATTAACCCATTTATGCCTAGTGGACTCTCCCATCCTTTGATCACTTTGTTTCCAAAATTAGGGATGTCTAGTATATTTATTTCTATATTTAGAGTATAACTTCTTTAAGCAATCAGCGCAGTCCCATCATGCGGCGTCTCATCTGGGTCTACGCTTTTTGCCGAGGCCGTTTTTCTAGAGGCTAGTTATAAATGGGTTAAATGACTGCGATGCCCCAGTGGATGGTATCGCACGAGTTGATTTGGTGATGTAAAACAATAAACGATACAATACGTTACAAAAACCGTTAAAACAACGATTTTATATGAAATCTTTACATAGAAACATAAGAAATACAAATCACATGTTTTGAACAACAACAAAACGCGCAGCGATACATCGAGTAACCTGCATGATTCAAAAGTTGCATTATATTAATCGAGATGTTACGTCCAATCACAGGGCGGATTCTTTAGCACACTTATCTATATGCATACAAAAAGATATAGTGGACGAATTTATTTAAATTTAATCTAAACCATCTTAAAAACGTATTGTTTTGAAATTATAAAGTAGACATTGTATTTACTTAAAACTTTAGAAACAGTATGTATATACATTTATGTGAAATAAAATGCGTGTTCTTCCGTTATCATGAAGTATCTACTTTTACTGCCGAATACGTTCGATTCTTTGAACACTCGAAGCTCTCATATGCGAGTGTTTCTTAGGACTGAGTAAGCAACAGGATACACTTCTCATTCTTTAATTAACACTTATCGTATTATTCTTATAAATACATGATAGCCATCATTTTATCACTTTGTGTTGGTTAAGAAATACATGTACACCCAAAATTAGTGAATTTTACTGCGCTTGTTTGCGGTCGTCAACGGGGCGGTAATACACACCACTTTCAAACCACGGTTTTATATTTCGTTCATGCCATCGTACACATTGGAAAAAGTGTTTATACAACTATAATTAAATCGATTATGAATACCGCACAGTTTTACTTAACCCTCACGTTTACCGTTTACTGGTCCCACACAGGAAGCCCTGACGTTCCTCGAGGCGCAGACATCCTTGGGCGCACCGTTCTTCCTTTACTGGGCTGTGGACGCCACCCACGAACCGCTCTACGCCTCCAAGCCCTTCCTGGGGAGGTCGCGCAGGGGCATGTACGTATACACGCCTTGAGCAATTGAGTTCTGGGAAAATCGGGCAAAATGGGCATTGTTTTAGGAAAATAGGGCTTTCTGCATCAAATAGGCCACGTTCCGGGAAAATAGGGCTCAATGCATGTGCGTAAAGTGTCATCCCAGATTAGCCTGTGCAGGTCGCGCAGGCGTGCAGTTTGCACAGGCTAATCAGGGGCGGCACTTTCCGCTTAAACTGGGGTTTTGTTAAGATGAGACTGCCTTTAAAACAACATAAAAGCTGAAAGAATCCGCAGAGGCTACAAGGGGACGACATTTTACGCTCATTAATGAGACTAAGTTTCCAAGAATGTGGCGTTAATCATTCTGAACTATGTGATCTTGCGAGCAGTAATATATTTTCCGGTCTTTAATATGACATTGTTATGATGGCCTAGAAACCTCGGGGAAGGTGAATTAAGTGTTTCCTGTAGCTCACCAATTGAGGGACAAAAAGTTCTATCAGCGAAGAAAAAAATGTTGAGATTTTTGGCGATGGTCTGGTCACGTTACAACAGTACACGTATGGCAATATTTTTAGAATGAAACCCGAAAAGACCTACCCAATTTCTTTTTAGCTCATCTAAAAAAAATAAAAAAATATGAGCTATTGTCAGCGCCTTGGCGTCGGCGTCGGCGTCCGGTTAAGTTTTGTGTTTAGGTGCACTTTTCTCATAAAGTATCAAAGCTATTGAATTCAAACTTGGTACACTTACTTTCTATCATGAGGGGACTGGGCAGGCAAGGTAAGATAACTCTGGCATGCATTTTGACAGAATTAGGTGCCCTTTTTATACATGTACTTAGAAAATTGAAAATTTGGTTAAGTTTTGTGTTTAGGTCCATTTTATTCCCTAAATATCAAAGCTATGGCTTTCATACGTGCAACACTTACTAACTATCATAAGGGGACTGTGCAGGCTATTGATTTCAAACCTCAAATACTTTAATGCTATCATGAGGGTACTGTACCTGGCAAGTTGAATTTTACCTTGACATTTAAATGACATTGACTCTCAAGGTCAAATTATTAAATTATGCTAAAATTGCCCCCCCCCCCCCCCAGAATCCCCACCCCCCCCCATTTTTTTTTGGAATTTCATCTAATAAATGACCACACCCTCACACTATAACCCTCCCGACCCCCCCCCAATTTTTTTTAAACATGGTTATAAAACACAAATATTTATTTTTATTATTATGCCTCCCTTCAAAGTAGAGGGGGTATATTGTTTTGCACATGTAGGTCCGTCCGTATGTCCACCAGATGGTTTCCGGATGATAACTCAAGAACGCTTAGGCCTAGGATCATGAAACTTCAAAGGTACATTGATCATGACTCGCCGCAGATGACCCCTATCGAGTTTGAGGTCACTAGGTCAAAGGTCAAGGTCACAGTGACCCGAAATAGTAAAATGGTTTCCAGATTATAACTCAAAAACGCTTATGTCAGGATCATGAAACTTCATAGGTACATTGATCATGACTCGCAGATGACCACTATCGATTTTCAGGTCACTAGGTCAAAGGTCAAGGTCACGGTGACCCGAAATAGTAAAATGGTTTCCGGATGATAACTCAAGAACGTTTATGCCTAGGATCATGAAACTTCATAGGTACATTGATCATGACTCGCAGATGACCCCTATTGATTTTCAGCTCACTAGGTCAAAGGTCAAGGTCACGGTGACCCGAAATAGTAAAATGCTTTCCGGATGATAACTCAAGAAGCTTATGCCTAGGATCATGAAACTTGATAGGTACGTTTATCATGACTCGCAGATGACCCCTATTGATTTTCAGGTCACTAGGTCAAAGGTCAAGGTCACGGTGACCCGAAATAGTAAAATGGTTTCCGGATGATAACTCAAGAACGCTTTTGCCATGGATCATGAGACTTCATAGGTACATTGATCATGACTCGCAGATGACCCCTATTGATTTTCAGGTCACTAGGTCAAAGGTCAAGGTCATGGTGACCAGAAATAGTAAAATAGTTTCCGGATGATAACTCAAGAACGCTTATGCCTAGCTAGGATCATAAAACCTCATAGGTACATTGATTATGACTCGCAGATGACCCCTATGGATATTCAGGTCACTAGGTCAAAGGTCAAGGTCACAGTGACCCAAATTGTTTAATGGTTTCCGGATGATAACTCAAGAACGCTTATGCCTAGGATCATGAAACTTCATAGGTACATTGATCATGACTCGCAAATGACCCCTATTGATTTTCAGGTCACTAGGTCAAAGGTCAAGGTCACGGTGACCCGAAATAGTAAAATGGTTTCCGGATGATAACTCAAGAACGCTTAAGCCTAGGATCATGAAACTAGATAGGTACATTGATCATGACTCGAAGATGACCCCTATAGATTTTCAGGTCACTAGGTCAAAGGCCAAGGTCACGGTGACTCAACTTAGAAAAATGGTTTCCGGATGATTACTCAAGAATGCTTACGCCTACGATCATGAAACTGCATAGGTACATTGATCATGACTCGCAGATGACCCCTATTAATTTTCAGGTCACTAGGTCGAAGGTCAAGGTCACGGTGACCCGAAAAAGTAAAATGGTTTCCGGATGATAACTCAAGAACGCTTATGCCTAGGATCATGAAACTTCATAGGTACATTGATCATGACTCGCAGATGACCCCAATTAACTTTCAGGTCAAAGGTCATGGTGGCTTGACACAGTTTAATGGTTTCCGGATGATAACTCAAGAAAGCTTACGACTAGGATCATGAAACTTTATAGGTACATTGATAATGATTCACAGATTACCCCTTTTGATTTTCAGGTCACTAGGTCAAAGGTCAAGGTCACTGTGCCAAAAACGTATTCACACAATGGCTGCCACTACAATTGACAGCCAATATGGGAGGCATGCATGTTTTACAAACAGCCCTTGTTTTATTTTTGAAATACCGTCCAACCATTCCACCCAAGAATCACCCCCAAAAATACTATACACACTATACACACCTCTCCACCCCACCCTTCCCTCCTTTGTGATTGAAGTATTGAGAAAGGTCCCTTCACCTTTAAAAAGAAAAATAGATGAGCGGTCTGCACCCACAAGGCGGTGCTTTTGTTTTTAAGTATACTCACTTTTGCCATACATAAGTCTTCTACATTAATACAACGTTACGCATAAGAACCAGATTGTCTTTACCTTGGTTCCCATACCAACCGGTTCTGCTTCAGGTATGGGGACGCGGTGATGGAGCTTGACTATGGGGTGGGGAAGATCATAAACAAGCTCCTGGAGTTGGGTGTCGCCGAGAACACGCTCGTCTTCTTCTCCTCTGACAATGGGGCTGCCACATATGCTAAGACCCAAGGTGAGCGCCCGACTTTAGTAGTCGGCATAGGTGTTCTCGCGGTATCGTTGTATTTAAATTGTGCCCCCTTAGTGCTGCTAAGACGTCAGAATTTGTTACCCAATTTCCATTCATTGTCAGAAAATAGTTTTACGTCATGTGATCACCTCAATATTTTCTTATCTGCCTTATACGCGATACAAATATATATTTAAATACAATTTAGATAGATATCAGTGAGAAAAATTTATTTTTGCAAAGGAGTCAATAATTGATAGCGTTAAATTTTTCTTTAACTTTCGTGTTTATTTAAATGTTAATAACCGCGAGAAAACATATGATAAATATAGTAAGTAATGTTCTATTAGCATTTATCTATATGCTTTAGTAGGAACACTTATCCGGGGTTGTAAAGCAAGCTTACTTATTGAATATTTTTAAACATATATGTTTTTATCTGAATGAAACTCCAAACCCCATTGATACATAAAGCTGTCAGCATTATTTTTACCCACGGATTATATGTTGTTTTTTTATGTAAAATATTGAGATCTTCATTACTAGCTTAGCGAGACGATAGTCCCATAATAAAGCTAATATTAAAGATACAGTTCTTCTTAGTTAGTTTTCGTACCGGTGTCACAAATTGAGTAAACTATATCTGAATGTATTTCTTATTGGTGTGACTTTCCAGGAGGCAGTAACGGCCCCTTCCTCTGTGGAAAGGAAACAACTTTTGAGGGCGGCATGCGGGAGCCGACCATCGCTTGGTGGCCGTCCGTCATCAAACCAGGCCAGGTAATGTGGGGTAATGGATTATTGTGGACAGGAACGCAAGATTTGTTTTACTTAACTTGTTTTATAATTGTTTAACACTGAATTGATTAGTGCTTTAGGTGAAGCAGTTTATTTCTGTCGTCATGCGGTAAGCAGGTTAAATGTGTCCAAAAACTAGGTCACCACCAAATCTTTATAAAAAAAACTTGTAACCACGCTAGAAGCCACATGAATTACTCAAATTTGATAGCTTGCTCAAAATATTTATCTTTACAATGTCTAGGTTAAGTTCCAAAGTCGGTCTAATCCTTGAAACAAGTTGTAACACTTCTAGAAGCCACGTTTTTGTCTCAAATTTGAAGAACCATAGTATTCTTTACAATATCGAGACAATTGTCGAATTTGGATCAAGTGAGTCCGAAAAATATGTCACTGAGTCAAAACTCAGAAAATTATCATATGTTCTTAGCGCTACCTCCTTGGCATTTTCTCCATCTCTTTTGGAGAAATGCAAATTATCTGTTAGATTTGCAAGATGCCAATGTGTTTTTGCATGTAGCAACTAGTATGCATGTATGTTGAGTGTCCATGTAGCAACTAGTATGCATGTATGTTGAGTGTCCATGTAGCAACTAGTATGCATGTATGTTGAGTGTCCATGTAGCAACTAGTATACATGTATGTTGAGTGTCCATGTAGCAACTAGTATACATGTATGTTGAGTGTGCATGTAGCAACTAGTATACATGTATGTTGAGTGTGCATGTAGCAACTAGTATACATGTATGTTGAGTGTGCATGTAGCAACTAGTATACATGTATGTTGAGTGTCCATGTAGCGACTAGTATACATGTATGTTGAGTGTGCATGTAGCAACTAGTATACATGTATGTTGAGTGTGCATGTAGCAACTAGTATACATGTATGTTGAGTGTCCATGTAGCAACTAGTATACATGTATGTTGAGTGTGCATGTAGCGACTAGTATACATGTATGTTGAGTGTGCGTGTAGCAACTAGTATACATGTATGTTGAGTGTGCATGTAGCAACTAGTATACATGTATGTTGAGTGTCCATGTAGCAACTAGTATACATGTATGTTGAGTGTCCATGTAGCAACTAGTATACATGTATGTTGAGTGCATGTAGCAACTAGTATACATGTATGTTGAGTGTGCATGTAGCAACTAGTATACATGTATGTTGCGTGTGCATGTAGCAACTAGTATACATGTATGTTGAGTGTGCATGTAGCAACTAGTATACATGTATGTTGAGTGACATTGTTTGATGTCATTAGCGTATCAATCTGGTTGACATTTTCCTTTCAGACAGGCAAAAATATCAATTTGCTTTCAAAAACTCCACCATGACACAACATATAAATGTCCCCACATTTCCATTTGGGTTGTGATTGTATTTTATAATACATTTGTGGATGAATTAATTTTAGCTAAATCACACTACATTCCCCAAGTTTTTGAAATAATGCGAAATATGTTGAAAAAAAAGATAAAATCTAATCACCCTGTAGAATTATCCTTGAAATTTTAAAATGTCCGGCCCTTAGCCCCACCTAGGCAGTAGCATTTGGTGATTTATTAATGCATTGCCAAACAGAGGTTGCGCCAGTGCAAGTGTTGTCACAAATATCGTTTTAAACTTGTATTCGTAGTAAAGAATTAGTTATCAGATAATATCGCTTACACAATTGACATTCATTAGTACTTTAACTTTGCAATTTACTGAATCAAATGGGCCAGTTCATGCATGGCGGGGTTACTGGTTTCCATCCTTATTATCTCTCTGTCTTCAATAGGAAATGGGATTTTTGCATAAATACCCATCGGTAGAGTTTTGAAGGACACTCTATCTGTTATTTCAACAGAAAAGTATATACATGAACTATAGGATAGTGTTTTTCTCTTCGATAACATAACTGTACTACTAGACGTGAAAATTGGGTAGAGGTTAATTTAAGGTTTATTACCCAGTTTTGCGTTAGGTGTTTCTAATAATGTGTTATTTCTTCACGCCAGGTATCCCACCAGATTGGTTCACTTATGGACCTGTACACAACACTGCTGAAACTTGCCGGCCGGGAGCCACCCGCGGACAGAGTGGTGGATGGCATCGATCTGACGGAAGTGCTGTTGAAAAACACGGAAGTGGAGAGGTTATATAATAGTAATAATTTCGCCGTATGATTAATTATAAACTCGACTTTTCGGGAAGACGCTAGCTTTGTTGCGATTGTAGATGGGATCAAGGTCACTGTTCCCAAATATCGATGAAAAGTTTCCGCTCATTAACTCAAACACAAATTGAGCTATAGTTTTGAACATATGTATATGAGCCGCGCTTTGTGAAAAGGGGTTTAATGCATATTCGTAAGTCTCGTTCCAGATTAGCCTGTGCAGTCTGCACAGGCTTATCAGGAACGACACTTTCCGTCTAAACTTGATTTTTGCTAAGAAGATACTTTCTTCAAACGAAAAATATCATAAAGGCGTTAAGTGTCCTCCCTGATAAGCCTGTGCGGACTGCACAGGCTAATCTGGGACGGCACTTTACCCATATGCATCTAACTCCCTTTAAACAGAGCACGGCTCATTATTAAAAATGCCTTGTATTTATTCCTAGCATAGCATAGGCACATGGGCTGGGTGTTATTAAGGTCAAGAGCACTGCTAATAAACATAGACAACAATGGTTCCGGCATTTTATCCCGAGAACAAATTGATCTATTGTGATGCAAGCATATACTATTGTTCATCAGATATCAGATTAATTTGTGTTCGTATATAGAGCATATAGAATCAAGGTCATAAATATATATATATATATATATATATATATATATATATATATATATATATATATATATATATATATATATATATATATATATATATATATATATATATATTATGACACTTTACGCACATGCATTAAACCCCCTTTTAACAGAGCGCGGCACAATGTGAACGTTTGCATGAATACAAAATACAATCTACAACATAAAAGTGATTACACAGATGTTGAATACTTCTACAAATATTCCCTACTTTGTATGACCGCGATTGCAGACCGCTGTTCTATTATCGTGGTAACGAGCTGATGGCAGTACGTCTCGGCGACTACAAGGCCCATCTGTGGACGTGGACCAACTCCTTGCAAGAGTTCAACAAGGTCAGACTTCTATAGGTAACACTAATATAGGTCCGCTATAATTAAGTTAAAGGCCGAATCCATCGCGTTGATGAATTGAAAAGGAATGTAATGAATTGTATACATTTTCATCATCACCATCATCATCTTATCATCACTGTTTCAAAATGCATATCAAGTCTTTTCAAATGCTTAGAGAAAATTATTATTCTGTAACATATACATATTAACCAATTAATGCCTAGTGGACTCTCCCATCCTTCTAGTTGGATCAATTTATTTCCAAATTTAGGGATGTCTAGTATATTTATTTCTATATTAAGAATATTTATTACAGAAATTCCTTTAAGCAAACAGGGAAGACTCTGATGAGACGCTGCATTATGCGGCGTCTCATCTGGGTCTACGCTGTTTGTCAAGGCCTTTTTTCTAAATGTTAGGCATAAATGGGATAATTTAGCATATTCTTATGAGAAATTTGCGAAATAATTTTGCACTGTATTATTGACGAATTACAATTGCGTGTTACACTACTCCTCCGGCATGCAGACACGCCTTGTTTTCCAGGGTATTGATTTCTGTCCCGGAGAGAACATTGAAAATGTCACCACGCATGCGCAAGTGAACAACACCATGCAGCCGCTGTTGTTTCATATTGGGCGCGACCCAGGCGAGAAATACGTCATCAGGTAAGCAGTTTATCTGCTGTTTCCATGACTTGTTTTATGTTATCACCTGTATTAGTGAGAACAGTGCTTCGGTTATGAAAATTGATCATCCGTAACATGTTTTTATGATTGGTACCAATGCCTTTTGTGGTTATAGCATCATACAAAGCATACAAAACTAAAAGTATGTATAAACTTTTCTTTTTTATGCCCCCCCCCCCCCCTGGATGTTGGTCGATCAGTCCGTCGGTCGGTCTGTTTGTCGGTAGACCAGTTCGTTTCCGATCAATAACTCGTCAATGGATTGACCAATTGGCTTGATACTTCACATGTGCATTAGCCTTGGACATAAGATGACCCCTTTTGAAATTGGGGTCACTAGTTTAAAGGGCAATTTCACTGTCATAAAAAGTATGAAAATCGTCTCCGATCAATAACTCGTATACGACTTGACCGATCGGCTTGATAATTCACATGTGCATTTGCTTTGGACATTTGATAGCAACTTTTGGGGGCATATGTCTCCGAACGCGGAACTCTTGTAAAAACTACGATCATAAAATGTATAAAATACACAAATGATAGGTATGTAAGTATGACAGGTTTTGTCGTGATACTGCTTCTATGAATTATAACCAAGTTTCAAAATGTTTAAGTTGCTTTTAAATATGTTAATAATTTTGCATGGCTTCCAAACACTTATCTTAATATCAAAATGTGTTTGATTCTAATAAATTGTCTTAAAATGTGTTTGATTCTAATAAATTATGTGTATTCGTTAATGAAAAAGAAAGATTTGAGTTGCACTTGGCTTTATAGCAATATAGCTAATGTTATATAATGAGAATACATTTTGTTTTAAAAATCAAGCAGAAAGGCGCATGTCTAAACCATCAATCAACCATGGTTTTGAACAGGGCATCAGTGTAAGGTGTGAGTAAAATTTATTGGCTTTATATATGTGATAAATTGGTAGGCCCAACACGGTGGAATACAAACAGAACATCGGGGTTCTCATGGCCGCCGTGCAGGAGCACCGGAAGCATCTGGTTCCCGGCATACCACAACTCAACATGTGTGACCGCGCAGTCATGGTGGGTGCCTGACCGTAATGGCTCTTCCCTACTTCAATTTGACTTATATTCATATTATGATCGGTTAATAAATATGTTTTATAACACAAACTTTACTCTGTCCATATTGACTTTGTTTTGATCCAAATCGTTTTCCCTGTGGGTGTATTGCTGCGGAATATCATTAAACAAATAACCTTAATAGCGAACAGGTTTCTTGTGGTTTGTAAAAGATTATGATGTTAATGTTTTGGTTCTTTATACACAGTCATATGCACATATTAATTAATTGTAATGAATGTAATTATTAGGTAGTGCAAACAGCTTATCTTTACAGATATTAAATGATTATATGTATATTATGACGATTATACTTTTGTCTTTGCCCCAAGATTAACATTTGGTATACCTCAACAATTTAATTGATATGACAAGATCATATTACAAATTGTTTTGTTGAAATAACCGTGTACACTTTAAACAACATCATGCATGACATACATTATTTGCTTTGAAAAAGAAATTAATACACAATTTAATAATCTTCGTCATTAATGTTCACACCATATATAATTATAAGGAAATTTGTCTGTAAGGCATTCCTCGTGAACTTAAAAGTGTCAAACTTTTCTTTTGAAATATAGTACGTTTTGACAACTCGGGTCGAATCCTCTATGGCAGTATGTTGAATTAATTATTTCAGAACTGGTCTCCCCCAGGGTGTGAGAAACTGGGTCAGTGTTACCAAGCCCCTTCGCCCAACCCACAAAAGTGTTCTTGGCCACACTAGTCGAGTCACGTGGTATCCGTCTCCATATGCGACTGGACAAATTTGTTGCCGTTTACAGAATCTCAATTTAAGTTGTTTCGACTTTTAAAAAATAGCTTATAAATTGTCAAATAGTATGTCATTGATTCTAAGTGTAACTGCGAACAATTCAAATGTGCCCAGCACTTTGATACCAGTATTAAGTGTTATTTAATGTTTAGGTACAATTGCTGTATATAGGTGTAGATTTAGTATAATATAATATTATGGCAATGTGTTATTTTGTAAAACTTTCTCAAAGTAAGTTGTTTGCATACTTTAATGTGAAATTACAAACAATACAATAACATTCCATCAATGAATATGTTTTATGCGTTAATAATAGATAGTTTTGCCATTCTGTACCGTTTAAAGGTATTATCGTGACTCCCGAAATAATCATAGAAATGGGTGTATTATATTACAGATTACTGTCATTATTATTTATGTCATATTTTGGTATAATTTTTGCTCAACTTAGCGTTTTTCAATCATCTTTTATTTTGCGGGATCTACTTTGTAAAAAGGTGTTAATAAATTTGTTTTTTATATAATCCATTAATGTTTATATATGAATTATTTTAAGAATTTTCAATGTCATTACGAACTGGTAGGTGATTTGTTTATCAAATAAAAACAAAACAAGCTAGGTAGCATATTGTGTCATTATATTATTTGGATGAAAACTTTGTTCAGAACGTTTTTAGCTCGACTATTATATATGAAATATATATAGTGGAGCTATCCTACTCACCCGGCGTCGGCGTTAGCGTTCCCGTTAGCGTTAGCGTGCAAATGTTAAAGTTTGCGTACCGCCCCAAATATTTTCAATGTCCCTTCACATATGGCTTTCATATTTTGCATACTTTTTTACCAACATGACCCCAACCTATAAACAAGAGCAGACAACTGTATTAAGCATTTTGTAAGAATTATGTTCCTTTTTTCACTTAGAATATGCATATTATTGATAAATCTATGTTAAAGTTTGCGTACCACCTCAAATATTTTCAATATCCCTTGACATATTGCTTTCATATTATGCATACTTCTTTACCAACATGACCGCAACCTATAAACAAGAACAGACAACTGTATCAAGTATTTTGTAAGAATTATGGCCCTTTTTTCACATAGAATATGCATGTTCTATGTTAAAGTTTGCGTACCGCCTCAAATATTTTCAATGTCCCTTGACATATTGCTTTCATATTTTGCAAACTTCTTTGCCAACATGAACAAGAGCAGACAACTGTATCAAGCATTTTGTAAGAAATATGGCCCTTTTTCCATTTACAATATGCATATTACTTTAGTTACATTGCCATAACTTCTTGACTTATGATCAGATTTTATTAATACCTTAACAAAACAACACCTGAATACCACAATGGATTCGACCCAAACAATACCCCACGCCCCAACCCAGAAAGATAATTATATAAGAGTAATTCCAATTTCCCAAGGTACATACGGATACAAGTTCGGATTGAATGTGTATCGAATGAGTATCAGGGTTTGCATAATCGATTATAGAAGTGTTAGGTTTCACATTACCGATGTGGTTTGTCAATAGAGAACATCTGGTTATATGATCGAGTGTGCTTAATGAAATAAAGTCTCCTGTTCCCAAAGTTTATTATCTGCACATGTTCATCACGAACATATTGGTCAAACGTGAGAACTGTGTATTGCACTTTTCTGCTGTGACGTGTGATAGATGCATGATCATCCATCCAATCAATAAGAGTTATTCAAGGGTGGGGTTATGTGGATCAAGGGAAAAGTACAGCCAACCAATCAAGAATGAGATAGGAAATATCTAAATTTTATGTTCATGTACCTTGGAATAAAATGCTGTGCTTTGTTGTAAGAAGGGAAAAGTCTAGAGTCCTAATTTGACAATCGAGTAGAGCAGTCACACTTTCTTGGCGTGGCGGCCATATTGGCCGCTGCGCTGTTAGATTGTATTTCACGAACATGTTAATTGCGAATATGAATAGGGCAGACACTAAAAAAAAATATGTAAATATATATATACGTCGTTGTGTTGATTGCAAATATATGTAGGATATCGGTAATATTGACGGTCTTGAGTAATTTTAAGTAAAAATTTAATGTGACCTGTCGCGTATAGCGCAGTTGAAATCTAACGATAGGTTCGCATTAAATGTCTAATATAAATGTACCTTATAGGTTAAGGATGCACGGATCGACGATTTATCGGCTACCCTCGCTTAAGGTTACAATTATATTTTAAGAGCATGGCTGACTGATCAGCGTTCGGACATACCGAGCCCGAGGTTCTGATAACCTTAGCATCCTCATGATTTAGAGAATTTATCCCTGTGCCATTGAAGCATATTACGCTAGGGACAAAAGATGCGATGTTGCATAAGAATTATTTGAATAGTTTGATAAGGAGAAAAAGACCTGAATTTTGAAGTATACCGATAAATATACGAACGCGATTCGTCTGTTTAATGTGCAATACCCTAGGTAAATGAAATAGCGCATACCTGTCACAAATTTACTGGTAGCACGTACGTAACATATCGAGCGGTTATGTAATGTTTAAGGGAGTGTATCGATAGTAATCGATGTAATAAAGGTTGTATTTACTAAGACTTCATAGTAAGTTGTCATGACAGTATCAAAGAATAACTTAAGGGGATGATTATAAATGTTTGCCATGATTTTGAACAACTGATACTAATATCACCACAACGCAGATAAAAGATCGAGATTTGAAGACCACGCTAAATAAGGAGACATTGCGAAACAACGCCTTTCACAACGAATGGAAGAAGCAAACAACGAGTCCTAGTATGACAATCGAGAGAGCAGTCACGCTTTATTGACGTGGCGGCCATTTTGGCCGCCGCGCTGTTAGATTGTATTTCACGAACATAAGCAAGCGTTGTTTAAGAGAATATTCAACAGAAATTAATCGCGATGAAAACAGAAATGAACTTTGTTCGTTACTGTGTGTTCTCCACGAACAATGTGTTATTACGCTACATGTTAAATAAAGAGGTAATCTTTTACATAAGACAATTCTTATTATCTTCTGTAAAACAAACATGGGCAAACATGAAAATCGCGGACACGAACCAGCCCGGAAGTCATGAATGTCGTATGTCGTCATGTATGTCTTAAAGGGGCACATCGAACGATGTTTGATGCGGATTTATGTTTAATAATTTAACAATTTGGAACTTAAGGACAAGGGACTTTAAGGGATATTTTTTGCCTTTATTCAAACTATTTTCATGTGCTTAGAGTTGCAAATTCCTTTTATTGTTAATTTTAAATTTTTATTGCTAAAAGTACATATTTATTATGCATGTATGCAAAGACCTATAACGTACAATATATTATACGTCTTTGATGTATATCATTAACCACTGTTGACTAAAGTGTGTGTTATATGTATGTGTACTCATTGCCTAAATGGGGCAAGTACATTGGGGCAAACCGGTTGTTGAAAATAAGGGAAATCTGACGCGTGAAACCACCCCATACTCGTAGGACCGACTCACCTCTCAGAGTGCATCTAATATTCACCGACCCTCGGCCCATAACCTCTGTACAGCAAGTCAGCCCGCCAAAAATGCATCGATTTTGAAAAGCGAGACGGATATGATCGCGAACGTGAATGGATCGGCGCTACAAAATTATAATCAGACATCGCATTATACCAATGAGGCGATGGACGCCCAAAACTAAAATGTGCCTGATCCAGATTCCCTACCAAAACGCGTCAATGCCAAATCCCTTACTGAAGAACAACCGGAAAGCAGCCAAACAGTGAAGGCGAGCAACAACATTCCAGCAGCAAAACGTTATTCACTATCAACTCTACCGCGGACTGCACCAACTACGACTCATTTCTAATTGCAGCAGCCAAAACTATACGAAATTAATCCTCCAATGCCACCTAAGTCGCGAGACGAAACATCAGTAAAATCAATCCTATATATGAAGCAAGCAAGCCAAACTTGCCCTCAAATGAGAAAGTGCCTATACGAGGACGCCCAGGAGAAGCACGGTTCATTTCGAGGTCAGAAAATCGATCTCAGTAAGCGAAAACCTATAACACGGCCGTTTATCACCGGCGCCACCTCTTTTTGGCGATGCATTAACAAAAGAGCCAATGCTGCTTCCAATTGGGCTAAGGACCGGATGTTTTCAAATTTCAATGATAATTCTGCAGATTGCATGCATTTGATGTTTTCTTAACACATTTCGCACTATTATCCCGGATAACTTGATTTTTACACCTGATGAACACCTTTTACACTTTGTAGAAACGTATGAATAAAAGGAGTAAAATATATATGTTTGAAGAATTAGATATCCCTATACAATATGTATCAATTCAGGAAATAAACAAAGCTATAACCGAAATAAGCCCAAACATGAGTGCAGGCCCTGATTTATATTTATTTATTTTTTACGGTAAAAAGTATACTAACACAGTATTTGCGTGCTCTATTTAATAAAATATTTATGTTAGGGTATTTTCCAACACCATGGTCAGACTGCCTCGTGAGCTTTGCCTCGTGAGTCCTTTACACATGAAAGGCAGTGTTAACGAAGTCAATAATTATCGAGGTATTGCATTGCTAAGCACTCTCGGAAAAATTATTTACCAACATATAAAACAATAGAATTAGAAAAAGGCTGAAAAGTACTTCAAAATTAGTGTCAGCGATGGAAACTTATTGTTAACACAGATAAAACTAACATTATGTTTCTCAGAAAAGGTGGGCGAACAACTTCTAAACATTTTTATTACAACGGTGAACTGATTTATATTGAAAGCAAATTTAATATCTCGGAATCTTTTATACGTCCGGTGGTTTCTTTTCGGAAGCTTAAACTACACTTAGAGGACAGGCATTAATAGCAATTTTTAAAATAAAGAAATATTAATATAAATTTACTGATGTTTTTGTGAGCCACATATTAAATCTCTTTGATAGACATATAACTCCAATTTTGAACTAATGCAGTGAAGTTTAGTGATTTTTTTATGCAATTTTGTAAACAAATTCTCGATATTTAAGATCTACACAAAATGACTTTATATATGATAAACTTAATTGGTCGTCTTAATTGGCAATCTGCCAGATATATTAACATTCTTAAATATTGGATTAAATTGATAAAAACAGCAGAAAACAAGTTTACTTATAAAGTTTATTTAATGTTGGTTAATGATTGCATTTCTTTCTTCTAATGAAATAAATTGGTGTTTATTACGTAAGGACTTGCTTTGTAACTAAGGGTTTTACGAGGTATGGATCTTTCAAGATGTCGTAAATGATAAGGTATTATCTCAAATGTTAGACAGAGTTTAGATTATAATTTTATTTAAAATTGAAATGATAGTGTGCAACTCAAGAAGATCCCATATGTATAAAAACACATCCAATTTTAAATTTCAGCTTTATTTAGATATGTGCACAATTAAAAATTTCGTATAAGTTCTATATTAAGATTCACATAGACTGTATATGGGAAGTGGAAGATGGACCAAACCTCCCCTTTCCAATTTGCGAAAGAAAGTGTAATGTGTGTAATATATTAGAAGATGAATTTCATTTTGTTTTAGAGTGTAGAATGTACTCGAAATTAATATCTCAATATGTACCATTTTATAACGGACACCGACCACACATACACAGGTTTTTAAATTGCTAAGAACTGAAAATAAAACGTTGCTAAACAAACTATGCTGTTACATATACAAATCATTTTTAGTAAGGGATATAAAACATATGTTCCGTATTAACCTATGTATGTGTCAAACGGTCGCTTTAAATTTACCGTAAAAACTGTATTGGAATGTTTGTTTTTGTTGTTGTTTTTAGTTGTTCGCTTGCGAATAACTAAGGTTAATAACACGCGTTTCAAACCAGTTTTCGTAACTACGATAAACCTGATAACTGCCACATCCGCTCCGAGAAAGAGTTGTATAATTTATGCCAGAGTTTTGAGTTCTTAAACTATATTCATTCACAAATGGAAACATAGTGTGAATATCGTGTTAAATGGAATATTTTTTAACGGAACGTATATATAAAAGAATCAATAAACAATGTTAGAAACATACGTGTCGCGAAAGAGAAAGAGAATGTTTATGGATGATTAAAATAGTTACTATCTGCTGCGTCTTAATCACGTGGTATTTTTGCTCAGCACAGGTCATTCATAATTCATAATCTGAGACTATGAATATCGAGAGTCCAATATCACGCATCTGTTGCGTTACCTAGTGCTTGCTACTACAGCGGGGTTAAAATTTGATACGTCTGGGAAAAGTTCTTTTGATTTCAACAGGTAGCGGCAATATCACATGTATTCTCAATTGCACGGGTGATAACAACGCAATAGTATAAGGTTAAGCTTGTTTATATTCACAGTTATCAATTTTCTAACACGTTGAATATGATTTGCGAAAATGCTGACTTTGAAATAAAGCTTCAAATTTTCGTTTCTAAATAATTAAATTGAAAACAAAAGTTGTGTTGTATTTTCACTTGTAAGTTGAATATTCATCGCATGAAATGTGTGTTATTATAGTCAAACCACACATTAGTGGTAGACGATACAAATTATACTACGGGAGTAGTATTTCCATCATGAAATTATATTCTTAGTGTGATAGGTATTCGATATTCCAACAATATTCATTTAATATGATGGCGATTGCAAATTTTATTTTATATTAACTTGTTCTCATTATACCATTGTCGTCATGTTTTTTGAACGTCAAAAAAGAGACACGTTGTTGTTATTTTGTCTAACTTATCTCTATAACATAAATATGGGGATAATCGGTGCACACACATCTCGTTTTATATAAGCATTGGCAGTTTATTCGGACAACCGCTATGCTGTATACGTGTATATCTTTTGCTCGATCAAATGTAAGTGGGCATCGAATGGTTGGTGACTGACCTCGGAAATAAGGAGAGTTCAGACCGGCGGAATCCGGACAATGTCTGGATGGCGCTCCTGTGATTTGATTTTAACCTAGAGGATCTTCTTCATGCAGGATTGTACATTATTGCAAAGTGAATTCGCTGAAAAAGGAATCGAGTTTATGCAGCCGCATTTAAATTCTGATTTCTGTACAGGTAGCCATCCGATGTCTGCATAGGCTTTGCCTGATACCTAGATGATAACTAAACGTTGCTCAGTGCCTTTCCTGCCACTAGATGTCAACACGATTTTATCCGAAATCGGACGATGTTTTTACCCTTTCCCACTCAAAAGCAAATTAAAAATGCATATGTGAGTAACTCTCAGTCTGTTCAAGTTTTATGCGGTTTGCTGCTCATCAGTATCTAAGGGTTGGAAATGAAGCCTTTAAATTTGAATTTAGTAAGAAAGGTCTTTAATTTAACTTTCTATGGGACTACACATGCGTCAAAATACGTTCCTACGTGGTAAAGGGTTAAATATGTACCATTACTTCATCTGCTGAGTTGTTCTAATGGCGTGTTGCACCTTTCTGAGATGTGATTAGTTGATATGGTAAGGTTTGAAACGTGATTGTTTAGACCATTGGTTGTCGGGATATTGAATTGGATGGATGTGTAGTTCACCTGATTAGGTAAATATGAAGTTGTGTTACGCATGCTGTATCGGTGTGTGCTTTGCAATTGCGACGGTGCTTCAGAGAAAGATACGTTTTTATAATGTGTTTTAGTTAATTGAAAATATTACATAATGAAGATGTAAAACTAGTTGAAACAGAATAGTTTTAGGTGACTAATTTACCGCTCGAAGTATTAAAAAACATGACGATATTAATGAAAATAAGCATAACCTAAATACAAATTTATGTGTTTTGTATTCCCCATTAAGAGAGATAGGTATTAGACAATTCACATGTGCTCCTAAAAGTGTATGTGTACCTTAATGGGTCGTTTTGCGCTGCAACTAATTTGGAATTAATATAGCTAATTGTCAGTTGGAACACTTTTAAACTTTAATAAAAAGATTTGGACAAAAAATATTGGATACAAATTCTTTGTCTGTATCCAATATACGTCATGGGTGGTATCTCTAACACATTCTTGTTCAACAAATGTCCGTTCATTGGGATAAGGGCAGGAACTCTAAATGGGCTCCGATACACCATGGCCAACCGCTGAAGGTCACATATACCAGTCTGAAGTGTGGATCGTCATCCCTGCCATTGCTGTGAATACAAAGATAAGTAATATCATTTTTAAAGGTCAAAGATGACGTTAGACAGGTACACTTAAAGAGGTAATTGTGATGTTAGATTGTCGTTGACTTTCTTTGGTAAGCATTCCTGCAGTTGGTATGCAGTCAGACAACAATGTCCATTCGACTTGATTTATAAAGCTAGGACGTTATAATATTGTTGGCGCTCAAACTCGGGCAAGGCTCCTAAGTTTACAGCGAGGGGCACACTTTTTTGCCCTAAAGCCTAAACACACTGACGTAGGTCGATGGTGCAAAAGCGAGTCCGAGTTGGCGTAAACAGTGTTAAAACGCCTTAGCTCTGAAAATCAAGTCTAATCGATAGCGTGTTCGTTCTGTTTTTCAACAGCAATACTGTTTACCAAAGGCAGTAAGTAAGGTCTTTCATCATCTTATCTCTTTTTTTCAGTGCAGCAGTATAACGTAAACTCTGATCTTTTGTTGCAAATGGACGTTTTCTAATTTACCTATATATGCTAATACGTGTTTATGTTATTTATCTGCAACTAATATGGAAAAAATATAGCACATGGTCATTTGGAACGCGTTACAATGTCATCAATATGTTTGGACACAAAAATATTGGTGACGTATTCTTTGTCTGTATCCAATATACGTCGTGGTGGTATCTCTAACATATGATATGTTTGTTCAGCAGCTGTCCGTGCATTTGGATACGTGCAGGAACTCTACATGGGCTCCGATACACCATGGCCAACCGCTGAAGGTCACCTATACCAGACTGAAGTATGGACCGTCATCTCTGCCATTGCTGTTAATACAAAGATAAGGGATTTCATTTTTAAGGGTCAAAGATGACGTTAGACAGGTATGAGATTATTGTGATGTGCGATTGTTGTTGACTTCTTTTGGTAAGCATTGCGGCTGTTGGTTTGCAGGCAGACAACACTGTCCATTCGACTTGATTTATAGAACAAGGACATTTTAACATCGTTAACGCTCAAACTCGGGCAAGGCTCCTCAGTTTACAGCGAGGGGCACACTTTTTTGCCCGCAAGCGTAAACAGACTGACGTCGGTCGATGGTGCGAAAGCGAGTCCAAGTCAGCGTTAACAGTGTTAACACGCCTTAGCTATGAAAATCAAGTCTGATCGATAGCGTTTTCGTTCAGTTTTCTAACAGCAATACTGTAAACCAAAGGCAGTAAGTAAGGTCTTGCATCATTTTATCTCTTTTTTTTCACTGCAGCAGTATAACGTTAACTCTGATCTGTTGTTGCAAATGGACGTATCCTAATTTTTCTATATACGCTAATACGTTTTTATTTTGTTTATCTGTTTTCTTCTTTTATTGTTACTCATGTATGATTATGTTTAGCTGAGCACTTGACGTAATCTTGTCATCGCCAGAAACATGTAAATACTGTAAACACGTAAAGACCACAAATAATGTTGGGAGAACTTTAAATCCTACCCTTTTTTCAGGTGAGTGGATTCGATATAAAGCTGTCATATGTATATATGTCATTTATAATCCTTTAATGGGCATATTGACAGCAAATGCAGTATCATGTTTTCAAATGATCTTTTAGTTGGCATTTATCTTAAGTAATTGATTAAATCATATATCTCGTTTTATATTTATGAGAAAACATATTTACTTTTATAATATTTAAACTTCGTTCACCCTGACACTTTGTGGGAGTGGGAAATATATTGTTGGTATTGTTTATGTATTAACTAGAGAGAATACAGTTATGGTTTTGCGCGTAAAATGCACACGTTTCTAGTTTTTGCATTTATATGAGGTGTTAATACATTGATCTGCTTTTCAATGTGTGTATTCGGTGGGGGTAAGATATGGAGAAGGAAAAAAAAGGCGCTAATTAATGATTTTCAATAAAGTAGCGTTTTATTTATTTTTAGGTCAGTTTCCAGTTCTTGTCAGATGGGACCCTAACACGATCCGGTTCCACTGCTGGAGAAGTATGGCGCAATGTTTACGGATGCCATGAAGATTCCTCAATTAAGCCGTTCCGTGTAGGCTGAACATCGTTGCATATTAAAGAAATTGCTGCGACTGAATAATATTTTTTATATTTATGTGCAAGAAACCCCGTTAAATACAAACACACATGCCTTATTTGTCAATGTATATTTACTATTTATAAGAAAATACATTTTGTTAAATTAACAAGGAAAATAATGATTTGCAAGATGATGATGATTGCGATGGTGGTTGAGGAAATGGTGATGGTGCTGTTGATTTTGGTTATTGTGGTGGTGGTGGGGATGGTTGTGATGATGGTGTTGGTGATGGTGTTAATTTTTTTTTAACAGAACAGAATTTTTATTTTGACTTAAGCATAACAAGCTTATCGTCATATACAAATACATGATAATGTTACAGACATGCGTGATGAATATAAATAATAACATTGTATAAATTGCATTCATCAATTCATAAATCACTCATCACTGGAGAGTGAGAGTGCTCTAATTGCAAGTTATAATGTGACATGGAATACATATAAAAACATAACCACATTTGATACATCCATGGTTAACAAACAACATGTACCTAGCAAAGTACACTCAATTGTTAGTATAAGCTATAGTTCTTCTTAACAATCATGTGATAATAAACAAAGTGTTATCTCTTTTTTTGAAACATGATATACAATAGATGGCTAACTTTCTAAGTGTCGTTTTCTTACTACTATTAAGGAGTTTAATAAATTTGAACATACTAGGTCGCTTGTAATAGAATTCTGGGATATATTTGATTCTTTCTTCTAGGTATAACGGACATATTAGTATGAAATGGTACTCATCTTCGATATCGTTACAGCTACACAAGGGGCATATTCTTTCGTTCCTGTCAATATTATGATGTCTGCCTGTTTCAATTAACAATTTATGAGATGAGAGACGCATTTTGGCAATAATCCTTCTATGTTTTTTGTTTTCAATTAAATCTAAATATGATGACCTTTCGAATGTAGGTTTCAATTCTTTATACATATATAACGATGTTGACGAATCAATGTTAGTCCTCCATTCAGCTACATATTGATCTCGCAATCTTATTTTTAATAAAGGGATGAATTTGTCGATATTAATAGATTCTGGGAATAACCATACATCTCCAAATCCTGAATGGTTAAGTATATCGCGAACTTTTGATGACCAATTCACTGTATTATTTCTTTGAACAATTTCCGATCTTTGCATATTTATAACAGTGTGTAAAATACAGTTACTTTGTTTTGTTTGATATAGTTTTAGAAAATATTTAACAATTCTTAAATAGCGTCCAATGATTAGAGGGAAACGACCGACTTCCGCATACAATGACAATGAATTAGTTGACATCTTTACATTTAATAATCTTTTACAGAATTTTCTGTGAACACGTTCAATATTATCGGCAGTTATAAACCCCCATACTTCACAATTATAATTCAAAATTGACGCAACATATGAATCGAATAACTTGAACATGATATTTATTGGGACTACCATCTCTTTTGTTATAGAAAACAATCTATTCATTGCTCTTGACGCTTTACCATACAATGTGTTTGTGGCTGGTATGTATGATCCGCCACTTGATAAGACGATACCTAAATAGTTAAAGTTACTAACTATTTCAATTTCATTGCCTTTGAATGTCCATTTATAATTTTTGTTCAAGACACCACCCTTTCGAAAAACCATTATCTTTGTTTTATCAATATTTACAGTTAAGTTCCACTTATTACAATAAATTTCTAGGTTGTCTAAAGATTGCTGTAAGCCTTCTTTGGTTTCGGAGAAAATAACTGCATCGTCCGCAAATAGGAGTAGATAAACCGATAATTGATCAAGTGTTATACCAGCGTTTAAACCGTTTTGAAGACTGAATTCTATATCATTCACAAAAAGTGAGAACATGATCGGCGATGTTATTTCCCCTTGCAATAGTCCAACGTTGCTACTAAATAAGTCAGAAAGGGAACTCATGTGTTTAACTTGCAGTTTCACCTCATTGTACATCGAACGAATAATAGCCATTAGCTTGCCATCAACTCCTGATCGAATCATTTTGTACCAGAGCTGCCCCCTATTTATGACGTCATATGCTTTCCGGTAATCGATATAGCAACAAAAGAGTTTATGTTTATTATGCAGCTGTTTTTCGATTAAGGCATTGAGAATAAAAATTGCGTCGGCTGTGCTACAATTCGGTTTAAAACCAAATTGTGCATCCGTTATGATATCATATGATTCTGCCCAAGATTTTAAACGTTCATTTATTATTCCAGTGAACAGTTTAGCAAAGCAGCTTATCAGCGTGATGCCCCTGTAATTGTTAGGGTCGGA
Organism: Dreissena polymorpha; assembly: GCF_020536995.1. Taxonomy (NCBI): domain Eukaryota; kingdom Metazoa; phylum Mollusca; class Bivalvia; order Myida; family Dreissenidae; genus Dreissena; species Dreissena polymorpha. The sequence goes on from NC_068363.1 coordinate 65,256,319, forward strand.
AACATTTCCGCGTTTATAAATTGGTAAAATCACTCCGGACGACCAGCTTTTTGGGAATAGTTTAGTATCTAAAATGTAGTTAAATAATATTTCTAAAGGTCTGGCTATAACATCGATTGTTTCTTTGAAATATTCGTAAATAATATTGTCATGTGAGGCCGCTTTGTTAGAATTAAGACGCTTTATCCCTTTTTTAATTTCTTCTAATGAAAAAGGTTTATCAAGTTCCGGATATGAGCTGGGCTTGTTTTCAATACGATCGAATTCTTGTAAGAATTCGTCATATTCATTACTGTTAGCATTGACATCAGTGTCAGAAGATAAAGTTCTAAAGTATTCATAAAATTCGTGAATCGATACATTTTCCGCGTTCGAAGCTGGTGATTTCTGCTTAAATAATTTCCAAAATTCGCGTGGCGCTTTACGACTCAAGTCATTTATTTGCCTGCCTTGTGCATGTTTATCCCTTGATTTAGTTTGTCTACAAAAATACTTATAATCTTTCTTCGAAGCAAGCATTGCAGCCCTCGAATTTTCATTTTTTTGTAAATTATATTCATAAACTGTTCTTAAATAGTCCGCCCGCTTTTGTTTGCATTCATCATTAAACCAGCGTTGTTTGATCTTGTCTTCTGATAAGAAACACTGATTTTTGGTATTACTAACTCGTTTGAAATACGGTTCACCGCGTGTATTAATAAAGTTAGTGAATATCGATACCAATAGATCTGGGTCGCAGCGTGAGTTAACGCCTGATTGCAAACTGTGCTCTAAATCTTGGACCCCACCCGCTATATCTTGTAAAAACTGGTCTTTAAACTCCGATTTCCACGCAAAGTGTATGCGCGGATTATTTTCACCGTTATCACTCAAATTGTTCGCGTTCAGAGCAAATGTCAGTGGGGCATGGTTGGAAAATTCGTAAAAATCGTGGACTTTAAAGTCGTCTATATCTTTAAAATGCTTGTATGATGTTAAGAGGTAGTCGACTGTACTTTCCCCATTATTTGTATAGCAAGTTAATTTACCGATGCCTTTATCTTTAAAAAGTCTGCCATTTACTATTCTGATATTAGTAGATTTACATAAATCTAGTAATGGTGGATATGATGGTGATGAATGTGAGGGTGGTGGTGATGATGGTGTTGATGGTGTTTGTGATGGTGGTGGAGATGGTTGTGGTAATAGTTGTGACGGTGGTGGTGATGGATGTGATGGTGGTGGTGATAGTGGTTATGGTGGTGGTAATGGTGGTGGTGGTGATGGTGGTGTTGGTGATGGTGTTGATGGTGGAGGTGATGATGTTGGTGATGATGGTGGTGATGGTGATGGTTGTGGTGTGATAGTGGTGATGGTTATGATGGTGTTTGTGATGACGGTGATTGTGGTAGTGATGGAGGTGGTGATGTTGGTGTTGAAGGTGATGGCGATGGTGATGGGGGTAATGGTTGTGGTGATTGTGATGGTGGTGATGATGGGGGTTATTTGTCATGTTGTTGCTAATTGTTGTGGTGGCTCTGGTGGTGGTGGTGATAAAGATATAGGTGGTGATTAAATTTTTAGGGTGATGGTGGTTGTGGTTGTGGTGATGGTGATTGGAATGGTGGTTGTGATGGTAGTGGTGTGGGCGATGACGACGATGATGGTAATGGAAATGATTATGGTGGTGTTGGTGGTAATTGTGATGGTGATGGTGGTATTGGCGGTGATGGTGATGGAAATGGCTGTGATGGTGGTGTTGGTGGTAATGGTGGTGGTGATGGTAATGAAATTGATGGTGGTGTTGATTGTGGAGGTGATGGTGTTGGTGATGGAGCTTGTTGTGATGGTGATGTTGAAGGTGGTGTTGGAGATACGCTGGTGATGGTCATTGAATTGGTGGCAATGGTGGTGATGGTGACGGACTTTGGGTCGGTGGTGATGGTGGTGACAGTTGTGATGGTGTGCTGGTGGTGCTTGTGGTGGTGGTGCTTGTGATTTTAGTGGTGGTGGTGGTGGCGATGACGATGGTGGTGTTGGTAATGGTGGTGGTGATGGTGGTGGTGACTATGTTGGTGATGGTTGGGTGGTGGTAGTGATTGCAATTGAAGTCCTGGTGGTGGTGATGGTGGTGTTGGCTGTGATAATGGTGTTGATTGAGATTATGGTGGTGATGGCGGAGGTGATAGTGGTGGTAATGATGGTCATGGTGATGGTGGTGGTGATGGTGATAGTGAGTTTGTTGATGGTGGTGATGATGGTTATGGTGATGGTCGTATTGGGGACGGTGGTGGTGGTATTGTTGGAGAAGGTGCTGATGATGGTGGTGTTAGTTGTAGTGATGTTCTCACGTTACTTTCAATCGGTTCCGAGAAGGATTATGAGGGCGGGGTTATGTAACGACTATTATTTTTTATTGACGTCGGTCAATAAAGTCAGCGTTTACAGCAGATAGTTTAACAAATAATTACACTTTTACCATTAACGTCATATAAAACGGTAATTAATACAGTACATTAAAGACAATGTTGGGCATCATCCTCACACCTTTTAACTGTAGTTACTAATGAACAGTTAAAAGCAAATGGTAATCAATTGAATCTTTATGGCGAGTAAGTTGTGAAAACAACAACCTTTAAAGAATCTACGCGGTACCAATTTAATGTCAGTACATGTATATTTCGATTTTCTATAGCCATGCGTTAATATTTTCTTTTTCTTTTTTTTCCTTTGTTCGCATCTAAAAAAACGTGTTTTATAAGAGTGCTACATTGTTACTATCGTCTGTCCAATTCCACGCATAAAAAGCATGCGTTTTGCGACAACAAGGCGCTATAACTAAATATAGTGCAATTCTGTACATGTAGTGTTTTATTATACAAATGTAAATTGGAATAAATGCACACGATGACAAAGTATTGACCCATTTAAACTATAGAAAACAATATGTTAATTTACGACTTAACATTGCAATAGGTGATACGTTCATAAAAATATTTTGACGGGTGGGAGAGAAGAAGAGTTACACGTTAATGTCAGTACATGATAATGAAAAAACAATGAAAGGGAAATACATTAAATGAAGCATTTAATTTCAGGCGAAAAATATTAAATATTTTTTAATGTGGTTTGATTGAGAATTAAATACAATGCTCGTTGATACCAATACATTTATTATTGTACATTTATTATTAGAATTATGTTGTGGTTCATTCTTTGTTAGACTCACTGACTTTTCTTTAGCACCAACTTAGATATGCGTTGATTTTTTTGTCATCTTTGCAATCATAAATGGAGTTTGCGTGAATCCTGTAAAAAAAGTATGAGAGATTGTAAATAAATGACATGTTCCTACTTGATGTTTTTTTTTTCAAAATCTCACCACTGTAGACAAAGGTAAATTACATGGGTGTTTGCAGTTTTCGTAGCCGGTTGATTGGCTTACGTTAAAAAGTCAAACTTAATGTCCTGTGGCTGTACGTAATATTAAATACGTTCAAAGAGCGAACAACTGAAGTGCTTTCAGCGCTTTGATTTATCAATTGTCAGCATTATCATTTCAATAAAGGCATTGTTACAGGATCGTGCCTGTTTCTAAAACTTCTACGACATTGCGGTTGTATGAAAGGAACTGTATAACATTGTATTACACTATTAAATACGATTGAACTATTTAACCCAGAACTAAATATTATATGCACGTGCCTCATGAAACGAAAGTTGTTACTTGAGGCTAGAACAACGTGTTATTATATTATTTTACATGTAGTCCTAACATATGCACATAATAATATATTTCAAGTATGGTTGCAATTAATAAGCTCCATTAGCATTTGAAGTTATACACATATCTTATTATATACATGTACATATATACTATCGATAGTTTTTAATGTAAGAACCTAGTATTTAATAATACATGCATGTATTGTTTCGATAAAATGTATTATTACTTTGTTTTATCATAAACTACTTGATTTATAAACACTGAATGCTTACTATGTCCGTTTGGGCTTTTGGTCTTCTGTATGTAATGTTTAATAAACTTGTTCAACGTGTTGTTTAAGTGCTACCTTATGAACGTCGTTGTTCACGTTACGTAACGGTATACGAACATTTCTCCTGAACGCTACGATTGGAGAAAACAACGGATACTTCCCGTGTAACTAGACATACAATAGCACGAAACCATGGAATACAACTCTCTGACCGCGGACACGCATTTATGGAACCGCAATACGAATGGCTACCGTCGTGGTAAGTTAACAAAGGCGCCACGGAGGTCGAATACGTGGAAATTGTTCCAGTACTAGATAATGGGCTCGATGAGATTTTGACGACGTCTGATTTTTGCTGATGGAGAAACCATAGACTAAAGCACTTGCTTGAAAACGCCGTGTACTTTTACCTGGACATGAGAAAACTTGTGTCCATAATTTTCAGAAAAACAGTAACTTGCTAGTGTGTATTTTCATGAATAAAAACGCATGTTTGAGAGAGTATGACTTTCAAACGCGTGGTTATTATTCATGTCAGTAAAATTCAAGCAGTCATCTGTTGCAGGTGCACAGGTGCAATTATATTTAATATCATAATTTTACAGCGAAGTTTGTGTCACCATATTGAAATAACTTAAGTTCACAGATCGCGGACAGACAAAAAAGCAACCAATATGCAACGTTGATAAATCGTTAATTATGTGAAAATAAAACTTTAACACCGATTATATTATCATGTCTTAACTTCACACCAATCAACACTATTCCAGCTACATATATGTATCAACATAGCATTTATTTAGGTTAGTTAATGTATCAGCATACACTGTTATTCAACCTATGATATACATACAAACAGCCTAATCATCAATATAATACAGTGCTATGATCAAAATCGGCCCATTTAATGTCTCAATTAACGTTTTCAATGACCAACGGGTTTTTATTTAACAACAAAATAAAGCAAAACACCATCACTTGGACATCGTTGACGGTTCTAATGATTGACATGTACAATATCATGTGGGAGATAACTAAATGGAATAACCTGTCTGACCCAAATGATCAGTCTCAAATGGAATTGCTCTATTTTGTACGGTGGCACTAAGGTGATATCACCGCTCCAAAAAAAAAAAGTCGGGAAAACACAAGTTATGTTTTCCCGTCGCCAAAAAAAAATTCACTCGGGGAAACCCAAAATAAGTCTGTTTTCAGGAGGTTTTTTTTTTGCGACGGGAAAACAAAAGTTCTGTTTTTACGTCTTTTTTTTTTTGGAGCGGAAAACACAAGTTCTGTTTTCCCGTCTCTTATTTTTTGAGACTTGAAAACACAATCGCTATATTGTGCGCACAAGATAATCGGCCAATCACAGACGCGGATTATATGGAGGGAACATTTGAAAACGTCCTAAAGGCAAGTTCTGATATAACAAAACATACTACTACTACTACTACTACTACTACTACTACTACTACTACTACTACTACTACTACTACTACTACTACTACTACTACTACTACTACTACTACTTCTACTACTACTACTTCTACTACTACTACTATTACTACTACTACTACTACTACTACTACTGCTGCTGCTGTTGTTGCTGCTTCTGCTGCTGCTACTACTACTACTACTTCTACTACTACTACTACTACTTCTGCTACTTCTATTACTACTACTACTACTACTATCGCTACTGCTACTAATACTACTAATACTACTACAACTAATACTGCTGCTGCTGTTGTTGCTGCTGCTGTTACTACTTCTACTACTACTACTACTACTACTACCTCTACTACAACTACTACTATATATGCGCACAATATAGCGATTGTGTTTTCAAGTCTCAAAAAAAAAGAGACGGGGAAACAGAACTTGTGTTTTCCGCTCAAAAAAAAAGACGTGAAAACAGAACTTTTGTTTTCCCGTCGCCAAAAAAAAACAACTCCTGAAAACAGACTTATTTTGTGTTTCCCCGAGTTAATTTTTTTTTTGGCGACGGGAAAACATAACTTGTGTTTTCCCGACTTTTTTTTGGAGCGGTGATGTCACTTTAGTGCCACCGTAATTTTGCGTGTCCTATTGGGAGCAATCATTTGTTTAGCCGCTTACCACATCAATCAACGGGTTGATAGGGGTAAACGGCCGATTGGCTGCGAGAAAGACATACATGTATCAGTTTTCGCTGATCACCCGGTTTAGGGCTAAAGAGCGGTCTTAGGGTTAATATGTGTCTTGTTCTGATAAAACTGGGCATAATACATGTGCGTGAAGTGTCGTCCCAGATTAGCATGTGCAGTCCGCACTGGCTAATCAGAGACGACACTTTCCGCATAAACTTGATTTTCGTTAAGGAGGGACTTCCTTGAAACTAAAAATACCATACAAGCGGAAAGTGTCGTCCCTGATTAGCCTGTGCGGACTGCACACGCTATTCTGGGACGACACTTTACACACATGCATTATGACCAGCTTTCACAGAACAAGACACATATTCGTTTCGTTCAATTTTCGTTTCAAGTTTACATCTATTTATTAAAGGTACTTGTTCACAAAGTGGATCTGGTTTTGAAGTGTCAGTACATGCCTTTAACAACAAATTTTGCCTGAATCATTCAGCAATCCCAGCCATTGCATATTTGTTTAATATAATTTTTGGCACTACTTAATTGTAATGGTATTTGCCTCACATATTATGTCCTTTATATTTATGTTCAAGAATAATAACGACATGCCCTTCTTTTCAGGTTTCCCAATTCATTTATGGTGATTTTATATAATTTGTAAGGTTTAATAGGGTTTCGTCATATAGTATTGCTGGATTGCTTGTATCATGAATAAAGTGTATGCGTTAACCATTAGTTATAATAGTGAATAGGTTATGGCACATAAAATACCAAAGATGTTCAACTTTCTGAAGAAAGCACCAAAATTGGTACGAAGCTTATTTAATATACCCTTAATAAAATAAGACGTGAGGACACGCTCTATCTGTCCGGGAACCTACTTTTAAACCAATTTCAAAAAGGGAGGTAAAAACGGCTTTTCTGAGATAGAGATTTTCCTGAAATTGCTATATGTCACAATTATTGTGTGAAAATGATTTAAATGTTAAAATAATGCAATATTATGAATGAGAGGTGCATGATCTGTTGAAATTGTATGGGTATTTATTGACGCATTAAATGATAATCCTCTAAATTCGCATTTGAAAGGGGAGATTATAAATAAACACACTTGTATAACATTAGAAGTAAATATATTTAATACCCGTTTCATATAGAATTTACCTTCATTTCAAATCTATAGGTAAAGCATTATATTAAACCTTATTTTGTCGGGCTAATAGGTATCAAAGAGATAATATTAATTTTCTAAAGCACATTTTAATAAAGATCATCATGCTTGTATTTGAATGATGGATTAAAATATAAAGAACATAACAGAACATGTACTTAGTTTATTATTGAATTAAACAACATATTAATTAATGTTAATTAAACTATGTAGTGGAAAGTATATATATATATATATATATATATATATATATATATATATATATATATATATATATATATATATATATATGCGAAGAGTATGTAATGATCTCAGAGCATAATTATAATTATGTTATATACAATTATAATAAAGATATCAAATTATTCAGAAGTAAACAATTATATATTCCTTACGTTTACAATGTACATCAATTAATGTTCATATAAACAAGTTGAGATAGCATAAATAGTATGCCACATAGATTTTACAGAATTCTTGTCAATTTATAATAATAGAATGATAAGCTGCTATATACATGTATATTAAGTATTGTCATGATTGTAACCCAAACTTTTCTAGCAAGAAAATTTCATGGAAAAAAACATTAATTTTTAAACCAAATACCAACTTTACCTTTGTAAATCACATAACAAATGTTCACATAATATACATAACTTTGTTACTAATCAGTAAGTTAAAAAAAACAGTTTTTTTAACAATTAACTATTCAGCAATTATCCACATGAGTATCCAGCATGATATTTGGTAGTGGAGTGTTGAACTGGACTTCAATTATATAATTTAATTAATTAATTAGATCTAGTCTCCTGTGGTTGATATATATTCAATACCAAAAAACTATGAGGTTGTATTGTCATTTAAGAAAGACATTTGTGATGCCTTACTTTGTGCAAATAGTATACTTCACGACAATGAAGCTGTCACCTTATTACGAGCTGCAAGTATTGTACGAAAAGACCTGTTTAGCAAAAAGTATGAATTCAAAGGCTCTTTGATTGATGCCCAGTATCAAGATCTGCCCAAATCTTTAAATATGCTAGTTGAAATGATACCTTCTGGGACAGATATTTGTCACGAGACTGGACCAGAATATAACCTTAAAGATATTGCTTCTTCAATGACTCAGCTCCTGGTTTTTAATGCTGTAAAACGTGTGAAGAAAGATTCAAAACATGTTCGTACGCTGCATCCTTTAGAGAGACAATGTTGCCCTTATATATGGGCCTTACAGTACACAATAAACCCAGATGTAAAAATCTTGTAGACGTATTGTACGAAAAAGGACTATCCGCTGGTAGAGCTGACAGCATACAGAATGGTGCTAGTACTTCACATGGTCAGTGGGCCCACCAAGTGATGGTAGCTGCTCTTTATATATTGAAGTGTAAAGCTTATAAAGAGTATACCGAAAGAGTCACAGATAGTGCTGAAAAGTTAGATTATCAGCAGTGGTCAGATATGATGGATAATATCCACCCTCAATTTGCGTACTGGAATAAAACAATGGAGCTTGAAATACTGTGTTTACAGTTTATGAAATCTCAAAGGGAGGCTAATTACGAGATGTATGTAGAATGCCTGGGTAAGATGGTGCCATGGATGTTTGCAATAGACCATGTTCATTATGCTCGTTGGCTGACTGTCCATTCACAAGATTTAATTTTAATTAAAGAAAGAAGTATCGATGTCCACGAAGAGTTCACAAAAGGACACTTTGTAACAAATAAAACTGAACACAGATTTTTAGCACTTGCTCAGGACCAAATTCATGAGCAGCAGAATGCTATAGTAAAGGGTGACGGTGGATTGGTTGGTCTAACCGAAAATCCAGATGCACTTCGAAGATGGATGGTGTCTGCACCAGAAACATCACGCATTCTTATGGAAGCGAGTGATAATACAGACAATTCAGATGATACGAAACACCATGAGGAGAAGCAAACTAAACAAAAAAGTTTCAGACTCAGGTACGCCAGCTAGTCGAAACAATATATGATATGGGAAATCCCTTTGAAGAAGACACATCAGACCTTTATACACTTGACACAAAAGTTGTCATGTCTCCTGAGGTAATCATGTCAGTCAAGACAGCAGAATCAATTGGAAAAGCTCAGTACGAATCTGTGATTGTTGAACGTCTAAGCAACAATATAAAAGGTTTTTACGAGACAATAAAGAAAAATTCACTTTTTCGAACTGGGTCCAGAAAAAAAGAGGCAAAGGCATCAAAAGTTAAGAGTATGAAAAGTGACATTAAATTATTTTCTTGAATGTATATTTCATGTCAGGTGAGAGACGGTGATTTGGACATCTTTTTTGAACACAAAAACCATGCATGGCCCCCATCTATAGCAGAAAATAACAAGATAAGACTAGGTAGTAAAGCTGACCTACTGAAGTGTCTAGAAAGAGAAGAGGAATCGCCAGAGATGAGTCCTCCTGTAGAGGTTAGCATACAAGATGGTGCTGCCATTGTTCAGTCCCTGGATCCCAATAGGTCAGACAAGAGAGTTCAAACGTTCAGTGATTATGCATTGAAGCTTGTATTACCTTATTTATCTCAGCAGCTAATGTCAGTCAACAGGGTCGATGTAGTATAGGATACGTACAACCCCAACAGCCTCAAAGTACATACTAGACACAGTTGAGGGGCAGGCGATAAAATCAGAGTAAACGGATCAACTCGAATTCCTGCTAACTGGAAATCATTCTTAAGGGTTGATGAAAACAAAGCAACACTTTACGAGTTTCTGGCAACACAAATTAGTCTTTTGAAAACACCACCAGGGAAGGTGGTTTTGACCACTTTTAGAGAGAATGTTTTAGTTGCTAACAGCAGCACCAAGCCAGTGGAACCAGAAATCAGCAATATACAGCCTTGCAACCATGAGGAATCTGATTCTCGTATGGTTTTGCATGCTGTGGATGCGTATAAACAAGGCTACAAGCGAGTAATGCTTCATGCAACTGACACAAATGTCTTTGTGCTAACGATTTGCACCATCAGTCAGTTTGAAAATTGTGAACTGTGGCTAGCATTTGGACACAACAAACATTTCAGGTACATACGAGCTCATTTGATAGCCATTTTTCTTGGCAAAGATGTTTCGTTTGACCTTTTATTTCTTTTATTAGTTCATGCATTGTCAGGATGCGATAACTGTCTGTGCATTTGCAGGCATTGGCACAAAGACAGCATTCACGCTTTTCATTACGCTCCCTCATCTTTTTCCAGTTTTTAAACGGTTGTCAAGTCCCTTGATTTCAGTGACAGATGAGGATTTCAAAGTTGTGTAACGATACATTATCTTATTGTAAAGCAAAACCTCATCCCATGCATCTGTAAATGAAGCTATGAAGCATCTCTTTTCTCAAGGAAATAGACAGATTGATTCCACCTACCAGATGCGCAATTGTCCAGCATGTTAAAAGGGCTGTGTATCAAACAGGTCACGTTTGGGGTCAAGCCATGATTGCGAATCCTGAGTTGCCTAATCCTAGTGACTGGTGTTGGATCAAGAACAATAACACTTGGGTCCCATTTTGGAGTTCCCTTCCGGAAGCTGCTAAGAGTTGTAGAGAGCTTATCAAATGCAACTGTAAAAACACCTGCTCTGGTAGATGTAAATGAAATGCATCGAGGCAAATTTACTCTATACACAGTTGTGCCATTGTGAAGGCCTTTGTGTAAGAGAATAAGATACTTACATAATACAAGTATATACCAAAAGTATTAGATACATTTAAGTATACACTCTATTATAAATAAGTTTATATGATATGAATACATGACATCACTACGAATTACTGCTGTATAGAACTAATGGATTTATCTATAATACATTTCATGATTGTTTAGATAATACTGGTATACATGAAAAACCAAGAATTGGGCCTCATTCTGAGTTTTAATCTACTGATCATTTTAGTTGTGTATAATTATGCATTAACCATACATGAACAGATTATTGAATTATCATTGTTTAGGAGAAAATTTCTTCTAACAAATATTACAAGAACCAAACCGAATTAAGATAACATATTCAACACTGAAGTTGTTTAGACTTGATCAAGTTCATTTGTTAGTTAGTTTGCTTGTAATTGAAAAATAATTATTATATTTTATATCATGCATTTGATATGAACTGAAGTTTATGAATAGGTAGGAAAAAAATATATATGGTACTGTTTTGCTTAATCATGTTCTCATTTTACTCATACTCAGTATTGAAGCTGATACTCAGTATTGAAGTTGATATACACTAAACAATAATTAGTAAGTTCCCATGTAGGGCCTCATATATGGCTTTAACCTTAATAATTAAATATGGAATACTTGTTATGAGATATTAATAATGCAAAAATGATAAATTATTTTAAGATTTTTTATTGGTCCAGTGATTCAACATTATTTGTATTATTTGCATTACCGGAGAGGTATTACTTAAGTGTTCCCCATTAGGGGCCTCATTACTTTTGGGGCAGGAATTGTTTAGTTTTGGATTTAAAAAGTTGTAGGACATTTATTAAGATCAATTTAGTTAAATATTATATGTAAGATTAATAAGTGGTCATTTTTAAGCATTAAATGTATTGAAACCATTATTTTTAGATTTTTTCCCTTTTGGGGCCTCATTTTTGTAATTTTACTGTGTTCTTAGTATAAAAATGTTTGATACATCAAATATTGATACATTTTTAGATAAAGAAACAATAGTTAATGAAAAAAATATGTATTGTTTTTGTTTCTAATCCTGTTGCTCAAAAATAAAAAATGAAAAATGGGCCCCCTTTTGGAGCCTCATTTTAGGGCATATAGAGTTTTCCAATCGCGTGTCCTCACATCTTATTGAATTCAGCATACCTTAAAATGGTTATATACAAAGTTTCATGCTTTCTTCACAAAGTTGAACATCTTTTTCCTATAACCTATAGACTATAATGTTCATAGACTAGCAACACAATTACATACAAAATGTACTTTTTTTCAGCGAGAAAACTAACTCGAACAATGTGAATGTATATTGCATCTTAGCAAGTACTATCGTACATGCTGTTAGCCACACTTGCTCACTAACAATTCGAGTCGATGTATGAAAGTTCACTAGTCTTGTTATATTTTCAAAGAATGAAATGACCGCAAACTGATTTAATTTAAAGCAAGTAATGTTTGGTTTTAAGAGCAACAATCAAACAATTATGGATACTCATTCTAAAGCATCCGGGGAAATCCGTATAATATCCTGATTATACTTAAAAGGACATACACAAGTTATCAAGACTGTTGACTTATGCTTCAACACTCATTTATGATATTGCCTTACTTTCAGAACAAATTATCTAACACAGATTGCAGTATCTAGACGATCAAAAAAGAAGCCAAAACCTAGTGCAGTGTAAATTCTGTGACGGTTTTATAATCATGATAAAGATAAGGTCAGCGAGGGTTTATGTCCTAATTTCTACTACATAAACCAGCGTGTCGCTTGATCGTGCCAGTCAGGAGTCAGGATGCTTCGTCTCTGTGTCGCCGTCGTCGTCGTCGTCGTGGCTTGCGCGCTGCCGCAGCCAAATATCAAACATCTGAAACCTGGAGGCTTCGAGGTTTCTGTTGATGGTCAGAGCAATTTGATGTTTATTATGTATTCAGACTATAATATTATGATTGTTGGGATCAAATAGATACTCGATGGTAAAAGAAATACATGTACCGATATTTGACGAAGATGGTAAGCAGTTATATGTGAAGAAATTGAAATTTACTGTGGTGTGTGTAATTGTTGATAGAAAGAACGATGTTCATGGTAATGAAAAAACAACTATTAATACAGACTTTAACGTAAAGTTGCATTCCGTTTAAGATTTTGCTAATTCACGTTTAAGTTGAATTTCCAATGCAGACTACTTTCATAATGCTATCTTGGCATCAATGTCAATTTTTTTCTTTTCGGCGGGTTACCATTCAAATTATTTATTTGTTGAAAAGGCTTAAGTTTAGTGTAACAACACATTTTCCTTAAGTGTGTTGGTGTTGTTGTTTTTTCTTCTTACATTATTTGCGTCGTATTTAAGGTTTCAATATTGTAGCATGGCATTTGCTTTGTCTTTACTACAGATGTTCCAGGTTTGCAGTGGAAGCGAATCAAGTACGTCATCGACGGGAAGGCATTTTCGGAGAAACTGCATCAGTCGGGTATGTGTTTTGGGTCTTCAACTATCAATAGCGAAATAGAGCTTCGCTCCGGCGAAACGGGGCTTTATGCATATGCGTAGAAGAGGCTTCCTTTACAAGAATATTACCGTAAAAGCGGAAAGCGTCATCCCTGATTAACCTGTGCAGACTGCAAAGGCTAATCTGGGACGACACTTTACGCAAATGCATTAAGCCTTCTTTTCACAGACCCTAAACGTATTTTTTTTACACGCTTTTCTTTGTCACAAACCCACATTTATGCTTCTGTCACGACTTGGATAGGAAAGGGCTGTTAATAAGCCAATTAAAGGATGCTTCCCGAGTGGTCCGCACATTCCTAAGATACGGAATTAATGGGTCATATCGTATGGATTTAACTGACCACCTTTCACAAAGTGAAAATTAGTGTATGTGCATATGCAATCTTTTCAAGAAGTGTATACTTGTTATATTTTTGTGAAGCATGAATATGCTTGCATTTACAAACATATCTTTTCACACGTTCAAAAAATAATTACAAGCGTATTCATCATGAAAAAAGACATTCATTCACCTAATTAATTTACAATTAGCGACGTTTTCTCTTTCACAATTAGTCTTATTTGCCTTAAATGTATTCATTGTTAACAATTTAAGTCCACGAAACCACGTATCTCTGGTCCATGCGGTCAGCTCATGTTGACAAGCACGCGTAAACTGATAGCGTATCCATATATTGCTCCTGCTCCTATACTGACAGATTTCGGTTAAGGATAACAGAACACATGTTGTCCTAGTTTTGTATAATATAGGGCCGTGCTATGTGAAAAGGGGTTTACTGCATTTGCGTAAAGTGCCGTCCCAGATAAGCATGTATAGTCCGCACAGGCAAATCAGTGACGACACTTTCCACTTTTATGATTTTTTTTTGTTTTAAGAAAGTCTCTTCTAAGCAAGTATCTCATTTAGGCGGAAAGTGTCGTCACCGATTAGCCTGTGCTGCCTGCACAGGCTAATATGGAACGACACTTTACGCACATGCATTACGTTACATGTGCCTCTTCCAACTAGTGTTACCGGTATTCCAAACTTGTATTTCCCAGAGCGTGCCAATAATGATAAACATTTAATTTTTTATATACATTGTAGAAGTGACGTGTTGATAACGCTTTAGAGCATCTTACTAGAAATTAATAGTTCTTAATATCATCTTATGCATATTCAAACGAGGTATTTAGTTGTTGTCTAGCGTTGGTAATTATTTTAAATTCAATATTTCGTGCATGATGATATAAAAACGTTATATTTTATAATCTAACTTAATTCCTAACCATTAATATTTAAATAGCTCTGTAACATTAGTCAAGCAACTCGTTTGGAACATGCATGTCATGTTAATAAATAATTGATAATAAAGAAAGAGTCCATATTACTAGTATATTTATTAATGCTTTTAAACCCATTCAAATATGTGTGTACAAGCAATGCACCGGTATGTTAACTGGAATTTATGGTTTGAATGTTCCATGGATTTGCCTCTACTCTAATATCATTATCGCGAATCATGATGCTATTGGTCCTTCACAAGTTTTATGTATTTTTCGACCATTTTGAATACTAATTGTTATTATAGTATTAAGTTATATGACATGAAACAACTGTGCTATTATTACTATTAATATGTTTAGCACACAACTGGTGTTCCTCATTTAAACGTTTATATGAAGTTACGATTTATTGCAGTGGATGGTACGTGGAAGCACCACAAGAACGACGGTGATGTCACATCCGGCCGCAAAATCAAGTACACATTGGTCGGCACACATAATGGAAAGAAGATTATGAAAAGTGGTTCGATGAAAGCAGGTTGTTATATTTTTAAGTATTAAGATATTTTGTCGCGAAGCCATTAATGCTGTACTAATACATCATAGACCGATAAGATAACAAATAGACTGGAACAATAAGATGCGGTGTGCTGTGTTTGAAAAGACTAGTTCAGCGAATTCGTACATTGATTAATAGTTATAACAGCGACAACAACACACCATCTCTTTTAATATCATTCTTTAACCGCAGCATTAAACTAGTTTAAAGGGGCGTTTTGGTATTCAACCTCACGTTTTATTAATCATCCTTCTCTAGCATTATTCTGTATCATTTCTCTCCGTTTTTTCGTCGATCTTTTTCCAATTTTTAATTTAACAACTATTTGGAAAATTTACAATCAGTAAATGCCGTCCCTTTAACAATAGCTCTGATACAAGTATGTAAGAACATATCGGACATACATGGAGACATATCATCACTTACATATCCGACATACATGGAGGGCTAGCATCATTTACATATCGAACATACATGGAGATATAATTAAAATTACAAATTACATATTTCTTACATATTTCTTCAAGTCGCCGTTATATCCAAATTATTAATCAATGTACAAATTCGCTGAACTAGTCTTTTTAAACACATAAACATATCAAATATATATGTTTACTAAAATATTTCATGATGTAAACTATTTACAATAAAACATAATACAATTTTCAGAGCAGACGGGCATATCTGTGCTCCCTCTGGATCACCCTCGACGCCAGTCAGGCACCCTCGTGTTCCGGGACGACTTCGATGGTGCCGTGGACACTTCCAATTGGGACTATGAAATATCCATGTATGGCGGTTATGTAAGTGATTCTATATCCCTATATTTTGCGGATATTTTAGTGATGATATGTCCCGAGGTATGTCGGATATGTAAGTTGTACCTGAAGATCCCCATCAGAGTCGAATAAGTGTGGGATAATATATCCATATATATGTCTTGTACGTACGTGAAGCTATTCATCCATGTATGCCGAATATGTAAGGGATTCTATGTCTCCATGTATGTCGGATATATGTAAGTGATGCTATGTCTCCGTGTCTGTCGGATATGTATTAAAGTGATTCTATGTCTCCATGTTATCGGATATGTAAATGATGTTATGTCTCCATGTATGTCGGATATGTAAGTGATGTTATGTCTCAATGTGTGTTGGTTATATAAGTGAGGCTATGTATCCATGTGTGTCGGATATATGTAAGTAATAATAAGTTTCCATGTATGTCGGATATATAAGTGATGCTATGTCTATATGCATCTCAGATATCTAATTAATGTTATGAGTGCTTAGGCGTGTCGGAAATGTTAGAGATTATATGTTACGCTATGTTGGATATGTATGTGATACTAGAAGATCACCATCAATGGTGGATATGTAACTAATGAAACCATAGGTTTATTGGATAAGTAAGCGATAGTGGAAAACAATGTTATTCTTTATTTGATAGGTTTTATTACTACGTGTGTATTCAATTAATATTTGACAATACTTTATATCTAAGTGTGACGTCATAATTTGATAAAATGATGACATTTTGACGTTAAGACTAGAAACAAAATCAAATGAACGTACATGTAGATGAACATGTCCGCCTACATGTTTAACGGCATTGTTTGTAAATTATTATACGTGTGTTTATGCAAATCAGTATCCACTTTTAGAACTGGGAGATTCAGGTGTACACTAACGACCCACTGAACGTCTTCACCAGAAACGGGCACTTGTTTTTAAAACCGGTAACTTCGAATGTTTCTTTTACCGGATATTCGGCTACTTTATTTCATAGCATTATTTTCCCAGAAGATTTATAAGATCAATGAATATGTGTAAAACGTCATAATCAACGTACTCAAAATTGCATTAGTTGTTTTATACCAAATATTTCATTCATTTAAATTGGATTGTGTTTTTATGTCATTAATTTACATATATCTACCGCGTGTTCATCGGACTGTTGTTTTTTCCCAGACGCTCACTTCCGAAAAGTTCAACGAGGGTTACCTTCATACTGGAACCATGGACGTTGCACGTGAGCGAATGTTTTTTGAAATATAATATTTTTGCTATTGAAATGTACACAATTCCAACTTTTTCATTCATTATAATTATGAGCATATCTAAACTTATAAATTATGTGTGTGAATTACTCAAAACAACACTAAACTATTTGAGTTTGGATAAAGCGAACGTTTTTTCTCGTTTGACTTGAAGCGCAAGTGTCTGACATTGTTTAAACCCACGGTATCCATCAGTTTTCTTTACATTATCAGGAAGCATATCTTATTTGAGTGAAAGGTTTCGACATTGTTTGTATCCTACAGATACGTATTAGTTCTCAGTTCAAATCCTGTAATCGAGCATCAAAAACATAATCTGTAAATTTTTAGAATAACCACCTTCCTATTTCTGTTTCCTTTTCAGAACTGTGGGGTCGATGTACGAATGCCGACAGATATGGATGCGTACGTCACGGTAGGGACGGTCTCCTTCCACCGGTCATGTCCGGTAAAATCACGAGCAAAAAGACAATTCGGTTTGGTCGCGTCAACGTGCGCGCACGAGTTCCTCAGGGCGACTGGATTTGGCCAGGTAAAACCCGACATTGCTATATAGACGCTAGCGAATAGAACAGATGTTTTCTGTTTCAACAATTGAATTTTTAAACAATCCACTATAAAACATGTATTAACGTGTGTATAACTTAAATGCTACCAATGGATTGGCAATAAATTAAATTCATGAATTATTAATTGGGATCTATTTTGTTCAAATGTGCGTACAAATAATTATCTCATCCATAGGCGGCTACAGGTGGGGGGCGGACGCGGCGTACGCCCCCCCCCCCCCCCGTAAAATCGCCAAAGTTAAGTCAATTCATTTGATGTTTCACACTTAACTAGATCTAAATCACCTATTTAAACTTGTCAAAGCCTTCAAAATCACTAAAATCGCGGAGCTTCCGGGGGGCTTCGCCACCCTGGACCCCCAAAAACTATAATATAATAATATGTTATTACATTTCAGCTATCTGGATGCTGCCACGTGACTCTCGCTATGGCGGATGGCCGGCTTCCGGTGAAATCGACCTGATGGAAAGCCGAGGTCTGCATAAATAAAAAAAATATTATCAAATGTGTCCTCATAAGTTAAAGAACCATCTATACGAAAATAATAGCAAAGCACAATCCATGTTCGTACAAAAGTAAAAACTTTGCATGTCTTGTGTTTTTGTTGTTGTTTTTTCAGTATATTTAAATAATGAGGTGTATCATCTTACCTCATAAGCTGTCCAAAAATCTGGATAAATGAAACAATGTTTTTTAGTATATAAATAATAAAATTTGATAAATTTTACCATAGCTTTACTTTACCATTTATGATTCAACGTGCAGGCAACAGTGTTGCGCGCGCACCTGACGGAAATGACCATGGACGAAACGAAATCGGTTCAACTTTACACTGGGGACCCGACGCTGGGCAAAATAAATTTTACCTCACGCATGGAGAAAGGTATCCAGATTTTTGCATTATATCATTTTTCATTTGAATTTCTACTATTACTTTACATTGACGGAAATTGAAGTAAAAGTACTTTATTTATTATTCAGAACGACACTGGCACGTTTACGCCTCTATGTGTTGCAGTTATTGTGTTGCTTTTAGTGTTTTGAGTTTTGCTGTTGTTAATGTTTTTGTCTAAAAAATCAGGTAATGATTATATCAATATTAAGCAAAGGCTTCAAAGATCACAGTAATATAATTGTCACACGAATTAAGCAAGTGAGCAATCTTTTAAATATGTGATTACATCATAGCAAAAAAAAAACACGGATTAACTGCTTACATAAAAAGCCGATCATAGCATTTCACTATGTTGCATGTAATGACACTTTGCTTCTTCAATTGTTTCAGGGACGACAACTCCTACTCCAATTCTTTCCATGTGTACTCATTGGACTGGACAGTTGACCACATCATGTGAGTTGTTCCGAAATGTATATAAATCTCGTTCTGAGAAAACTGGGCTTAATTCATGTGCGTAAAGAGTCGTCTCAGATTAGCCTGTGCAGTCCGCAAGGCTAATCAGGGACGACACTTTCCGCTTTAATGGTATTTTTAGTTTCAATGAAGTCCCTCCTTACCAAAAATCAAGTTTAGGCGGAAAGTGTCGTCCCTGATTAGCCTGTGCGGACTGCACAGGCTAATCTGGGACGACACTTTACGCACATGTATTATGCCCAGTTTTATCAGAACAAGACACATAATAATCTCGCTAATCTGAGCCTGTTCTGGGATTACTTCGCCTAGAAGGCGACTCAATTCATAAACATTATAAGAATACCATAAAACATTGGGGTTTTTTTTATTTAAAATGTCAAAACCATCTTTGATGAGTCGTATTTAAGGGGCCGTTTAACGTTTTGGTAAATTGACAAAATTAGAAGAAGTTGTTGAAGATTCGCAAATTTTCGTTTTAATTATGATATTTTTACCATTTTACCATGGTCTTAAATATCCATTATATGCATCTTCAGACGATTTGAAGCCTGAAAATTATGAATCGTTGTGCGACGCGAAACGATTGAATAATTTGGAAAGTTCTGTTGTTGGCGTTTTATTTTGGGAAACTACGAGGATAGCTTATATAGGAAAAAATACATCCGCTGTAAACATGAGCATGGATAGTCGAGTGGTTTAGGCGGGGTACGTTTTTCTCCAGGACTCCACGGGTCAGTGGTTGGAGCCTTGTTGCGGATTACTTTTTTTCCTTTTTTAAATTGTATTTTTTAATGGAGATTTTTAGGTCAAATGTTTAAATTTATCAATATAAAGCATTTCATGACATGCTTCAATACATGTCAAAATCTGTTAAACGGCCCCTTTAAGACATAACTCACTGGACTTTGGATGAAAGAAAATAAAATTGTGTCAAGTATAATTAATCTGAATTTTCTGCCAGTGTTTGTTTAAAAAAGGATTTTTGTCGGGCTTTTTTTCCGAATAATTCACAGCAACGATAACATATGAGTATGAAATGAATCACGACTTCGAAACGCTTTGTTCCATTTAGTATACACCAACCTTTAGTTGGAAACGATTTTAAAAGATGCGTTTAAGTCCGTTTATTTTAGATGGCAACTTCCGGAATTATTAATGATTTTTTCACTTTAACGCTCATATATTATAGATTTGTGCATAGTAACCCACATTTTATTTCCTTCTTTGTCTTTAGACACGTCTCGTGTAAGAATTTATCATAATTTTATTGAAATGTAAGTTTATTGTCGCAAATTGTCATGGCATAATCAGACGGGGTTCTTACTTGTTAACGTTGTTCTTATTTTGCATGTAACGCGTTGTGTTAAAGTTATTTAAATTATGTAAATGTGATGTTATTTTCTTTTTCACCAATTATTTTGTTGCTCACTTTTTATCGTTGTTGATATCGTCATAATCTTAATATGTATTTAAAATGATGAACCTTTAAAATTCCACAGCAATATCCACTTTCAAATTGTACAGTTCAACATTCTGAATTGTATTACTCACCATATAAATAATACGCGGCATTTGTTTAATACAGATAAGTTGAGAGATATATGAAGCGACATTCATCCAAATAGTAATAGCGATTGGCCTAGTCGACTATTGTGTGCTTCCTCATTTAAACAAAAGAGATATTGCTCAATACAATACGTAAGTGTCCATTTTATTATTTTGTTTTTTTCCAATACCTTACTTTCGATTTTAATGTTTGAAAAAACTTTTCCAGAATCTTAGTCGACAACATCGAGGTGTTGCGTGTCAATATCGAAAACGGCGGATTCTGGCAGAAGGGCGGATTTGGCGGCAACAACCCGTGGTCTGGTGGAACAAAGGCCGCCCCATTCGACCAGGCGGTATGTACAGACGTGGACCACAGTGGCACTACATTTTTACACTCTTACTAACGGCCTTCCTGAATAATAATAATAATAATAATAATAATAATAATAATAATAATAACTTTATTTTATGAAGAATTCACATTAAGAAATAATTTCTTTTTTACAATGTGGTCTTCAGTAACAAAACACAAGTATATATTTTGAAACATGCATACGAACATACAAGGGAAAAAAGAAAATGAACTATACAGTTAAATGTTATAATAACTTCCTTATCAATTCCGACGACGTCGACGACGACGAAGACAACGACGACGATGATAATGATGACGATGATGATTATGATAATACAAAATATGCAAAATGTGATACAAAAAACAATCTATCAAAAATTAATCTTTCAAATAAATCACATCAGACACATCACAACAAAGTATTAATATAGAAAAATTAACAAATGAGCATACATATATATCAATGATTTGTTTGGAGGTATTCTTAAAATTTTATTTTGAATGTAGTATTCGAAGACACTTGTCGGATGCTTATTGGAATTGAATTCCATATGGTTCGTGACCGAAACGAAAACGCTCGTTTTCCATAATTTGTTTTAAACGGAATAGATGATATATCAGTGTGTGTGATGGATCTAAGAGCGTACACATTGTTATTTGAGATATGTATAACATTATTGAAATAAGAGGGCATTGCGCCTATTACAAACTTATGAACAATAGATCCAGTTAGGAAAGTACATCTGTTATTGAATGTCAACCAACCAAGTTCTTTGAATAAGGGAGCTGAAGGAGTTGAATATGGTTTATTCAGTATTATTTTAGCAGCTAGTTTTTGTATCGAATGTATTTTACGTAAGTGTGACTGTGTTGCTGAACACCATAATGCGCAACAATAATCCATAGTCGTTAATATATATGAATATATATATATATATATATATATATATATATATATATATATATATATTAATGATTATTAAATAAGAAGTCAATACAATTAAAATTGAAATTGAGAGCGGAATGCATGTTTTTCTGTCATTTTTTTCCAAGCGAATATATAATGTTAACAAAACATTACTTAGATCTACTTCAAACTATTTCGTTTGATTCGTATTTCAGTTCTACCTGATCTTGAACGTTGCCATCGGAGGAACCAATGGTTTCTTCCCGGATGACTGGACGTACAACAGCCGGAAACCATGGAACAATAACTCTCCGACAGAGCCTGCTGATTTCTGGAACCATAAGAACGATTGGCTCCCGTCTTGGCAAGGGGACAATGTCGCAATGGAGGTCGACTACGTGGAGATGTTCCAGTACTAAACACTTGTCATTAATGTATCGAGCATCGCTCTGAGAAACGGGGCTTTATGCATGTGCGAAAAGTGTCGTCCAAGATTAGCCTGTGCAAACGGCACAGGCTTATTTAGGACGAAACGTTTTGCTTTAATTGGATTTTCGCTCAGAAAACACTTCCTTTTAACGAAAAATACCATGAAAGCGAACAAGTTTCGTCCATAAATGATCTTTGCGAACTGTACAGGCTAATCTATGACAACATTGTATGCATTTAGACCCGATTTCCTAGAGCGATTTAAATCTGTGTTGTTGTTGTTTTTTTTACAAAATCACATTCCTTATTATATGTAATAAATTAAATTTTTGAGAAGTTGCACAGTTTTTTTTTATAATGAAATAGTGTTTGGGTATCCTTTTTGTGTCCTACTGAATACAATAAGGAGTATGTCTGTGGGAATTGAATTATATGGGTAAAAACGAGTGATTTGAGAGCACTCAATATTTGATTGTGTGAAGAACAAGTGATTGGACAGCACCATGATTTAGGCTACAAGGCTCTCGCTGTTAGTGAATAAATTTTACGAAGCACAATTGTTAAAATGCAATCTGAATACAAATAGTAATTCACTTCCAAATATGCAAAGGCGAAAACAACCGAGAATATATGTACACAAGACGCTTTTCTTGGTTGTATTCGCTTTTGCGTATTTGGAAGTGCAGCCGGGTAAATCATTCAGTGTTTATATCAACTGCACAATGTAAATTGTCAACAAAAGTGACAAAAGCAGACTATCAGTAAAACAATTGAAAACAAAATAGATATAAAAAAATATATTGCAACAAGAACAGGCACTAGTAAAAAGGTGAAAGACTGCCTGCAGCCATGAACTGTTAGGTAAACATAAATTGTACAACAAAACAACAAAGTAAAATAAAAAATATACCATTCAAAAAGGAAGTAATCATAAAGTTAAACAGTGGAGATGCGGCCTTAAACCGCCAGACGACATAGGAAAAACATGAATATACAACAGCTATTGGCCTTAATAACATGAGTTGTTAAAAGGTGACAGACTACCTGCACGCGTAAACTGTCAAGGAAACATAAATTTTAAAGCAACACAAAAAACAAAGGAAAGATAAGAAAATGTACCGTCAAAGGATTATGCAATCATGTAGTGAAGCAATGGATCTGCGGCCTCAAACCGTCAGACGACATAGGAAATATATACAAAAAGTATTGGCCTTAACAGGAACTTGTAAAAAGTGGAAGATTACTTTCAGCCTTAAACAGTTAGGTAAACATAACCTGAAAAGCAACACAACAAAAGTAAAATAAAAATGGTAACCCATAAACAGAGCAGGCAATCATGTAGTACAAGAATGGAGTTGTGGCTTTAATCCCGCAGACAACCAGAGCGGAATATACAACAATTATGGGCACGAAGAACAAGTACAGGTAAAGAAGTAAAAGACTACCTGTCAGGTAAACATAAAATGTACAACACGATAAGGAACGTATTGATAAAAGAGCAACCAATTTAGTAGTTTAACAATGGCGTTGCGGTATTAAACTGTCAGAAAACGAAATATATATTATATATATAACAAATATTAGCCTAAAATACAGGCACTGGTAAAAAGGGTGAAAGACTATCTACTAGTTAGCCTCGTCATTTAAATCATGTGTTAAATTGGGTTAACCATCATTGGTTATGGGTACGTAAAGTAAATAAAGATAATGGGTAATGATGGAAAGCATGTATTTAATTAACAGGGTTTCGATGACAAAACCTAGTAGTCGTCTAAAGTGTAACTTGTGTGATTTAGAGGAGCACCAGAATGTACGCTGGGTTGTAACAGGTCGCTGTGAGACGCCATTTCCTTGAATTCAGAGACATAAAAACCAATATGTCCAAAAGTAGCTCAGAAAGTCATTACCCAGAAGCATCTGTTTGGAGATGAAGATAATTGGACGGGAGTCATCGATATTCGGATGGTTAGCCAAGCACAAAGGTTTATGAAACCCTGGACTATCACTTAGTAGCACGAATTTAAAACACCTAGAGAGGATAGTAGTTCCTAGGATTACCATACGTGACCAACCGAATAAACTCAAAAGTTAAACATACGTTAATTGAAGGCAATGCACAGTTGCAAAATATTAAATGAAATGGTATGTAAACAAGTACCGATGATTAAATGTGTATACCCCCGGGGAGGGAGTAACTTTCTATATACGGTGTTTTTCGACTAAAATTATAGATATGGGTATAGTTTTGAACATCTAGGTATAGATATGGGTATTGAAATCTGAAATTTGCTTGTATAAAAATATATATAGATTTGAAAGTATCAGTATCAACATGGGTATGATAAATTTCATTCTTGTATATAAATGTGTTTTGAAAATCACAATATGCTAATGAGGACAGGGTTGACCTTTGAAAATTAACGAATTATTGTGTTGTATGACTACAATATACAGACATATTTTTAAATGGCAAAGTTGTATGATACATATATGAAATATACAAATAAACATATAATAGCAAATTCAATAAGTATACTGTATTGATATGATAGAGATTAAAATACTAGTATAAATGTGGCCATTTAATCAAATTCTAGTTATGAAATGGGTACAGTTTATCAAAAATTGTGTATTGAAATGGGTCCACTTTCTCAATGGTATCGTATTCAAATGGTTCTGCTTTTTCAAAAATCTTGTATCAAACCGGGTCTACTTTATCAGAGTTCCGGTATAAAAATGGGTCACATTTCGAAAGTCTCAGTGGGACTACCCTACCCTAATATTTGGGAAGTTATCCCCCCCCCCCCCCGGGTGTATACACAAGAAAATCTTTATTTGAGTGATGGGAGGTAAGCATGGCCTGATAACCTCTTAAAACATGCATAAATATAACCACAGAAGCAGTATGAACACATTACTAAAATCAGGTACAATATTCCAAATATAATTATACTAATAAGACACATTTTCAAAAGTGGCCAAACAATCAAAAGTGGAGATTATAAAATATTTTTGTCAAAATCATGTACTAAAGTATACTGCGAGTCGAAAGAGAGCGACTAAACCTAAGAGGCCAAATAGTGTCAGTTCTTCATATGAATTTATGAGAATGTACGCTACATAAAGGCCAGAGTGCAAAACTGAAACCACTAAAGCGTGTGTTACATGGGGCGTTTTTACAACAAATGTTTACATGCCCGTAGCCAGGGGTTTTGAAGAGAGGGGTGCGAATTTTCCCATCAACGACTGTTATTAGGCAACCAAGTTGCGAAGGGGGTAGGTGCGGGAGGGGGTGCCCCTTCCTGCAATCGGGATGTTTGGAGGTCCTGCCCCTAGACAATTTTGAAAATGACACGTAAAATCTTGCATGGTGGTGAATGTGTATCTGTATTTAAAGACTGAAGGTATATGACATTGTTTGTGAAATTTCACCTTCAATGACCATACTAAGAGACTGATCGACATGAATGTGGTATAACATACAGTCGCACACACTTTGTTTACAAATGCAACAGCACATTTATTTAATGTAAAATCAACAATAAGAACGGTATTAAATATCATTATTTATTGGAATCTTGATAAAATTGGTGTATTTTACCATTCCTAAATTTTACCATTCATAAATCAAGCAAATTGAAAGAAAATATTTTACTTTTTTCAAAACAATTGTTTGTCTGCTACTATGGATAGTACCAGAGACCTAGCATTTCTCTAAACGTGTTAATAGTGTATTGTACAACAAACACTGATTAACAAAACTGGGTATTCTCTAATCTTCATCAATACTAAACAGAAATCAAACAAGTATAACGTTTAGAATAAAAATCCATTATGATCTTTAAGACAGAAAAGCAATTCATCAGCAGAAAACAACATCAATTTGTTTTAAAATTGTTTGAAACTAGGTAAGTCAAAAGAGAATAAAAGGAAAGAAAAATGTCCGCTAACAAGTACCCATCAGAGTACTACTCATGCCTTGGGGAAAACATTCTTTGAATATTGAATTCAATGAAGGTTTCAAATATGTGTTTCAAATGGTCACACACACACACACTATTTTTGCATTATGTGAACTGCCTTTGGGTAATTTTTGTGATGAATAAGGTCTTCTGTATGACTTTGCAGATGATTTGTTCTTGTCTTTGAGAAAATATCGTATTAATATTTAAAACATATAAACACGACATGTAATATTTAAACAAACAAGGAATAAACATGTTAAATACTTACCAAACTCAGATGTCTATGGTGGTGAAATTATCTATGAAAACAATAGATTGACATTGGTGTCTGCATACTGCATGCATGTTTTATGGTAAATTTATATCAAAGGGAAGTAACTCAAAAATGTATAGCACCCACAATCAGGTAATTTGTTTTTTACAAGTACAGTTGTCATAGCTTTCAGACAGTTTAAAGTTGACTCAGTGGATAAACAGTATATTTTTTTTCTTATTAAATGAAAAACAAATACTATTAAAATGGTTTTTTTTACATCAAACTAGAAAACACTATACATTACTTATATGAAAATCGTCATTTAACTTTTAATCTATTAATTAATACAACATTTATTCTTAGTTAACTATTTAGGATAACCTTCCTTCCACCTACGTCAGGACCGGCTTATTAGATCTTCTCACATTTTGCTGTTAAAACTTATGTTGATTTCAACAATTCTACGGTAAAATTTTTAAAACAAAAATCACGCGCTATCGTGGAAATGACTTCATCGAGAAATTGATTACCGTATATGGTGATCTGTCGGTAGTCTATTGAGTTCAACATTATTGTCTTCAATACGAAGACTCACTGGATTCCGGGAAAAGATAAATAACCTGTTTTTCGTCAAATTAATTTGGGTGCAACTTATAGTTCACACTTTTTTTACTCGTCAAAAATTTCGCATCCCCCCACCCCTGGCTACGGGTATGGTTTATGCGTTTAATATTCGGATGAACAGCCCATCGATGATATAGATCAATAAATTATCTAGTACTGAGATTAACTGGCACGAAGACCTATAATTAAAATGATAATACGAGCCGCTATTTGTTAATCAATACAGTTGTTTTTCACACTTGTTAAAGATTGTGCATATGAACCAGGTATGCATTACTTTCGTATATACACATAAATGATTTTTTATAACGTAGGATTCATGGCTTTTAATTACTATCACTCGAACTTTGTTAAGTTATAACAATTATTTAAACATGATAACGTTGGACCAGCTATCTATTTATTTATTATTGCTTGCAGATGATTCCGTATTTTTTTCCGAAACATAACAAGGAATGCAAAAATCTTAAGATAATCTATATGAATATTGTGATAGAATGAAGCTAAAAGTAAATGTACAAAAACATATTGTGCATTTTTTTCATAATAATGAGCAAATAGAAATGGTCAAATCATTTAACTATCTGTGAATTGTACTATCAAGTAGTGGGTCATTTATACAGACTGCTCAAACGTTATCAGATAAAGGTTTAAAGGCTTTGGGTCGTTTTTTTTTCAATCACCAAAGACATGCACGTTCCTGCTAAAATAATGTTAAATCTGTTTTATTCGTAGGTTACGCCAATACTGTGTTATGCGTGTGAGGTTAGGATTTGTTCAAATGCTGAGGATATTGAAAGAGTTCATAGATTTTTGAAACGAATACTTTGTGCCAAAATGAGTACTCCTAATGCAGCAGTATACGGGGAACTAGGGCAATACACGTTATATATAAATCGTTATGTAAGAATTATAAAATATTTTATAAAATTGTATACTGTTAAACGAATTAATTTTATATAATATAGTACAATATGTTATATGAGAAACGGTGCTGAAAATATAATACGATGTAACAATTCGATAACCAAAGTACGAGACTTGCTACAAAATACTGGTTTTGTAGATGTATGGATGTATCGAGAGTCAGTAAATTCAAATGAATGTATCCCTATATTTAAAACTAGACTTATTGATATATACATAGGTTTGTGGCGAAATTTAAATGTTAAAAGTTCATTAAAAGTATACAAAGAGTTGAAACATCGGTTTGAATTTTCTTATTACCTTAACATAATCCAAAACTTTAACATAAGAAAAACCATATAAAAACTAAGACTTTCGTCATATATGTTAAAAATTGAATCTGGGAGACATATAAATATTCATAGATTCGAACGTAAATGCAATATAAAATGCAATATATGTAGCTCAAATGATATGACAGACAGACAGACAGACAGACAGTTTATTTCAATCCAATAAGGCATTTAAGCCCACGAGGACATATATACAATACAAGTGTTGACGAACAGTGTAGACTAGAATACAAAATTTTAACAAAAGTTGTAGTTGTATGTTTCCAACATTTGGAGAAGATCGCTTTGGAAACAATATTTCAAAAAGCATTCATGCAAGATAATTCTGGAACGTTTTCTAAGCATTTAGCCAATCTATTTTAAGATATAATACAATATGTTTTTATCTTAGAGGTTTCTTCAATCCGATTACTGGATGATATTCTAATAACAATGTAGAAACATAGAAATTGGCTTTTAAAATGTAGCATACATTTATCCTAATTTGTTTCGTACCATCAAATATCATCATATAAGCATGGTAGTATGTTGTTTAAAGGAAGCATTTTCGGGCTGTATTCTAAACATATGCATCGATTTAACAAACAACGACATAACATACACATTTACATAAGTATGCCATATTACACCACTTTATCCTGCATTAAATGGTTTCTCTACATCGGCCTCTTCGGATATGTTTATAAATTTAGTTCAATTTTACTATTACGAAAAACAGGTAAAATAACCAATCGCAAAGAAACCTTTGAATACAAAAAATTATAATATAGTTTAATTATTAAACATGTATGAGTTATATATCCATCACAGATGGTATTTTAACATCTATGGAATTAACATGAAGAGTGCCATAGATATATATGTCTTACCGAAACGAAAATGTAAGACTGATATCATATGCAACTGCTATCACTAACATCTGTACTTAACAATTTATATCCACTTTTCATAT
Organism: Dreissena polymorpha; assembly: GCF_020536995.1. Classification (NCBI taxonomy): domain Eukaryota; kingdom Metazoa; phylum Mollusca; class Bivalvia; order Myida; family Dreissenidae; genus Dreissena; species Dreissena polymorpha. The sequence continues at coordinate 65,285,957 of NC_068363.1, forward strand.
ATTTGTCTTACCGAAAGAAACATGTAAGACAAATATTGTGGAAACTAGACTTAAAATGACACATTATAATACATTAATTGTACGATCGTGAACTACTAATAATACAAAGGGTATTAAGGCAACATGTCTTATCTATTAAAGCGGGTATATACGATTTTTTTTATATGTGTTTAATTTTAATATTTTGATAAAATATGTTACAATAACCATATATAGGCAAGAAAAATTATACATTAAAGCCGAATTTCATAAAATGCAGCAAAGACAAATTAGCGCCCGAGCCGATTGTGACGTACATATTTTCCTACAATAACCGAAGCATTCGTCTTTGTATTAGGATCGGAGTTAGTGTTCGTGTGTCGTATGAATAGATATCGTTGCAGGAATTCAAATAAACCGTTAAACTAAGTTTACATTCACATCGTACATGTATGGTATACATGCTGGCGAATTCGGCTGTACAGCCGTTTTCAATTTCGGAATTAAATATCTGGCTTATTTCGCATTTTTCGACACATGTTCTTCTTAACTTTTATTTTAATTTATATTGAAATATATATATAATAAGTTTTTACACATTTTATATAAATTCATAAATATTTGACAAAATCGTATATACCCGCTTTAATCGTAATAGAAAAATGCATGTAAATGTTATAATGTAATCGTATTTCACTACAATACATTACAGTTCTCAATAGCACGCTATCATAGTCTGGTATACTTAACAATTAAAACAATTAAAACGGCATAAAGGCCTCATATCATATTTATTATCCGTATGACAAAATGTATGTAACAGTAACCAACAATCATGTAAACATAGTTTGCGTATGGTTTCTGTAATATACCAAGGAACATACATAGTACGTCAGACATATTAACAGTTTCAGCAGAAAAACATTGAAAACATGAAATATATACAATTCAAGTACAAACAAACACATAGAAAGCATGTATTTACAGTATCACACGAAACACATTTTGCAACAATTTTACCATGTCAATTTCTGTACATTACCTCATTTCTAATAATAAATGCTTTATGAATATAGGTTCCTAAGTTTCTAAGTATATTCTCATTTTCTGACTTTATAAGATCTACAAATTTAGCCATGCTAGGTCAAAACCAATATTTTCTGCCAATATATTTTTTCCTTATGTCAGTATACATTACACATTCCATAACAAAATGATATTCATCCTCAATTGTATTGCATCTTGCACATTTTCTATCACTTATTGAGGTACTCAAAGGTCTGGTCCATCGACCAGCCTCAATATGCAATCTATGCGATGAGACTCGAAAACGAGAAAACGATTGACAAAACTTGCTTATATTAAAACATTCGAGATATGGTTGAAATCTAAAAGATGAAATTGTGTTGTAGAATAAAGCTCTACTAGACTGAGTTAATCTGGCGTACCAGTTCTGTATAAATTGGTCATTTAATCTCTGCTTAACAATATATAGAAACATGTCATTATTACCTACACCTTGAAAAGTCCAGGCATCAACAAAACAAAGCGAACATAATAAGTTCTTCAATAAGGAGCACCAATTTGTTTTATTGGGATACAATTCTAAATCATTCTTTAATAAATTATACACAAGAAGAATATACTTATTTTCTTTCGTTTGAAGAATTCGTAACCAATATTTAATAGCCTTATACATATGTATAGTTTTAAAAGATACTCTGCCTAATTCTCCATATATAAAATCGTTCTGAGTAGTTTTCTTCACACCAAGCAGTTTTTTGCAAAATCTCATATGTACTGTCTCAATTGATAAGTCATTCGCAAAACAACATATTTCACAACAATAATTCAAAATTGGCGATACAAGCTTATCGAAAAGTTCCAACTTGTGTTTTGGCGGTATATAAGTAAATTTATACAAGTATTTATTCATAGTAAAAATGGCTTTTTGTGCCTGTCCGGCCAAAGTACTTTGTGCGGTACTAAGCGAACCCCCTGTAGTAAAACCACACCTAAATAACAGAATTTGTTAACTATTTCAATTGGTTCGCCATTATAATAAAAAGCAATGTCATTTGGGATAGAACCGCCTTTTTTAAATATCATAACTTTTGTTTTAGCAACATTTACCTTCAGTTTCCATGTTAAACAATAATCATATAATATATCAATACTACGCTGTAATGATTCAGCCGAATTTGCAAAAATGACAATGTCGTCGGCATACAGTAACATAAATATCTTAAACATATTAACATCTATACTATCTGCATTGTTATGAATAAACATGTCTTCTTAATCATTGATAAACATCGAAAATAAAAAGGGAGATAAGCACTCCCCCTGACGTACCCCAAGAGTACATGTGTATTCATCACTTAACTTATTGCAATACTTAACTCTAGACTTAACAGAATCGTATATTGATTTAACAATATTGAGTATATGACCTCTAAGTCCCAGCTGTATCAGCTTAAACCAAAGATTTTCACGAACCACATAGTCAAACGCTTTAGTATAATCAACACATAATGTATAGAGTTGTTTCCCTTGATTCAGAACATGTGTTATTAAACCGTTAAGCACAAATATATTATCTACCGTACTCGTATTTGCCCTAAATCCTGATTGGGCTTCTATATACACGTTATACTTTTCGGCCCATGATTTCAATCTATTATCTATAATCCTAGTAAACAGCTTACCTAAACTACTCAATAAAGTTATACCCCGATAATTATCCACATTATTTATACTGCCTTTTTTATGCAGTGGAATCACAAAGCCTTCCGACCATCGCTTGGGGAAATACGCGTTTTAAAAAATCTTATTAAACAATGTATAAAACACGTTCATCAATTCATTTTTACCGACAGTAAACATTTCGTTTATTAAACAATCAGGACCACCTGACCTGTTGGTTTTCAACTGGTTAATGGCTGCTGTTATTTCCGTAATAGTTATACATGTGTTTAATTCACTGAACATAATTTTAAATTCATCATTTTCGTACCTATCAATAAAATACATAATATCCTCATCAGGTGTAAAAAACCTATCTTCTGGATTATTAACAGCTTTAAAATAATTTTCAAACATTGACATTGATATATTTGACTTTTTGATACCAGCAGATTCCTTTAACATATTCCAATATAAACGAGCATTTTTGTGCCTGTTACTCAACAGTTTGTTTGTTTTTTCTTTATCATAATTGTATCTACATTTTCTTATTTTTAACTTATAATCCGACCTAGATTTCACCATATTCACTCTTGTGTTTTCATTTTGACTAATTCTATACTGATTAAGACATCTTAAGAAAATATTCCTTTTCTCAAAACACTCCTCGTTAAACCATGGCTGTGAACTTTCCGAGTTAACAACATAATTACTATTTTCTGTACATATATTTTTAACAAAAGGTGAGGCAACATTGTCTAAAATAGTTTCGAAATTATTTATACACACATCTATATCATCACATGTCATGCTAGCCCTTATATTATTCGTCAAAACATCTAAGCTTTCTAAACATTCTTCACTTTCTAAATTTTCAATATAAGTATTTTTCAAGTCGGGCTTCCATACATATTTATATTTTACACTTTCAAAATCTTTTGTATCACACCTATCACTTGTATTTTTACTGATAATTGAGTCTAATGTATATGTAACGCTCATTAAACAGTGGTCTGAGACAATATTTGGAACATCGATATCAAATATGGAAATATTCTTGAACATAGCATATTTGCATAACAAATAGTCCACCACGCTACATCCCCTATTGCTTACAAATGTATGTTTCCCTATCGTATTATCATTGCCTTTTCTACCATTTACAATTCTATAGCCCGTTTGCTTACAAAAATCTAACATAAGTCTTCCATTATTGTTGACAGACGTTTTATCTAATGAAAACCTACGTAAATCAATATGAAAGACGAATATCATTTTGTAATCGTATGTTCTCTTTATACTTATATTAGAAAACTGTATATCAAAAAAATATATTATAACCGACCTAGTATGCATACATTTTTTACTTTTGTTTGCAAATACTAACACTTAAGTTCTAACAAATCTCGCGAAATATTGTAAAAATGCTTTAAAATGAGAACTAGGACATTAATGCAAACGTTTAGTCATATAATGTAATGGCCTAATCCGTATTAGTTAACACATTTTATATACGGTACTATTTTTGTCACTTTCGCATTGCTATGCATGTGCTTCTTGCTTATATATTGTCAGTTTTATAGCGATGAACTAAACTTGTTCAATTATACGAATACACTTTATGTTCTGTTCTATTCTATAACCCTCGCAAATTTGCTTAGAGATTGATACATATGCATTTGACTTATGAAATTACTTGTAGAAATTTATGCTTTTATATACTTGTAAAAGTGATAATATGGTCGATGACACAATTGTAATAAAATTATAATACAATAAACCAAATTATTGTCATTAATAAACCATTTACAATAATAACCTAAAAACCAAATGATATTAACCTCATTGACCATATTAATAGTCGCATAAACCGACATGTAATGGTTTTATATTGCAAAAACATGGCGACTACTGTTCAGTAGGGAAAGTGGTAACTCTTCTGAACTGATAACTAAAATTCGGCATAACTATACAAACAGTATAAGCATAGTCTTAACAAAAAGTCATTGTAGCATAAATTAAGAGTGGCCTGAATTGATACTTCAATAGGAAGACTAAATAGCAAAAGCCTGCACTTAAATCAGGCACAAATGTTAAACAATATTTAAATACATATCTGAACTGAATCCGATTGACTGATACAGGACAGCGACCAATGCAGCTCGGATATTGTGGAAGACGCGTAGCTGGCCTCGAGGTGAAAGGGCGTCTGAACATATGTAAAATCGATTAAGGCGCCGCCAGCTTGGATCCAGTCACGGTATAGTGCGTGATGAATCTCGCGAAAGTTTTCTGCAAAAGTATTCTGCACACGGCACTAATAAGCATGCGTAATCGAACCTTTTAATTATTCAACCTTATCATGCGAAACAACACATTTAGTTTTAGTCGTCGAATAACGCAATATAATCCTTCTCAAAAACGGAATGAAACTGGGTCATAGGATGTCAATAGTTATCTTTGAAACAACCGCTTAAAAGCGTAATTGTTAATTTTGGATGTGGATTAAAACGTCATAGCCTTAAAAACAAGAGGGCCAGAGGTCCACGGTGGCTCACCTGAGACTTTAGGGAACTGAACTGCTCAACTTTTGAGATTGTTCTGAACCCATTTTCATTTGGGATGTTTCTAAAACCATGTTCAAAATATCAAAGATAGAGTAAATAATGTTTTACTATAGCCATATAAGACAAAATGCTCCATTGAGGCCACGTTTATAAACGGACTGGAACAATTTTCGAACTCTACCCAGATATCATTAGAACAAATGTAATGACAAAGTTGCATGAAAAATATAACTTCTAGAGTGCTAACAAGGTTTTACCACTGTCATGTAAGGAAAAATGCCCCGCGCACTGGCGACCATATTTGTCGACGAACCATAAGCATTTTTGAACTCAGCCGTGTCATCATCATAACAAATGTTTGACCAGGTTTCATAAAAAAATAACCATTAATGTCAATTCTATTGAGTTAGCAATTTTTTACTATAGCCATATAAGGAAAATATCCCCGCCACCTTTGGCAATCTTTTCAACAGACCGGAACCATTTTTCAAACTAATCCAAGATATCCTTAAATTAAATGTCCTGACAAAGTCTCATGAAGCTTGGACTATAAATTTACTTTTAGAGTGTTAGCAAGGTTTTAGTATAGCCATTTAAAGAAAAATACCCCGCCCCCTCGCGGCCTTGTTTTTCAACAGACCAGAACCATTTTCTAATTCATCCAAGATATCATAAGAACAAAAGTTCTGACCAAGTTTAGTAATGATTGGATAATAAATGTGATTTGAGTGTTATAATTTTTTTACTTTAGCCATATAAGGAAAAATATAAAGTTTATAACAAATATTATGGTAACAGAAAAATTATAATTAAGAAAGCGTACAATGAATAAGGAATGAATAATTTCACTTTTTCATCACAGTATTTTAAAGTTATGTTTGTTATTTGATAAAATAAATGTATTTAACTTTGAACGCTCACTTTTTTAGTAACTTCTATCTTTCCCTTTTCTCAAAAGGTGCTAGGTAGTTTAAATGCGGTCGGATATTGCAATGCATTTTCTGAAGTTCACATCCGTACAAGTAATCTTTTCAGTAAACATTACTTGACTATCAAAGGAAAACATTTTAATCCAATTATTGGAATTTTAAAAAGTAAATCTTAAATCAATTCAGTTCAATACAAATCTAGGTACAATCTTATTCTGTTCGCTACAATCATATGTGTGATTGAATACGACTCTCTGATTCCATTTTCGCACGGTTTAAAGGTAAGTGAACGACCTGCTTTGGGCTTGACGTATCTCGTTAACGTCATATGATACATCAGTATTGAGGAAATCAAAATAGCTTTGTATTCATAGTTTGTCTATTAAACTAGTTTGATGGTTTAAAGTCTCAAGTTTACCAAATATACAGTATAAGTAATTTACTTGTTTGAAGTAAAATGTTTGCATATTTTACAGAGGTATTAAACATGACGAAATTATATTTCTAAGCTACCATTTACAAACAAGTCCTAGTAAATGCCACACATCATTAAATATTGAAGGATAATCTAAAACGGTTTTCATTTGAATCACAATTTAATGACCGCAATATTTATGTAGCCGTGAAAGGTCGATGATGATAATTGAATTCGAATGTAAATTAGTGCCATTCCCTTCGTGCGGGTTCAATACCCTTCATTAGCATCTTTGAAAGAACCATCTTTAATCGGATTATGGATTTTACTTTTTAAATAAGTAAAATATACAGATCCCAAGTGCACTTAAATGAAGTTAAACGTTTGCTTGATATACTTGCGATATTTTTTATGTTCATTGTTTTTTTAATTAAATCTATTCTGTATGGAAGTGCACTATTTTGTCGTTGGAATAGTGACATACTGTTATGTCGTTTCTTTGGTACAAGGTACTTATTTTGCAGAAAATTGCTGAAAATAACAATTCTTAATAAGTTTTTACCAAATACTGTTATGAAGTGTAAATACCAACGCCGGTCTTGTTTATGTTAATAACTGTATTGTGTTTAACAAGAATCTTAGTAAGCTGTAATGTATCTTTATTTTGAGTATTAATGTATTTTTACTAGTTGATTGTAATAGTGTATTTAAACAAACCAAACTAACCTACATCGCGACATTTTTTATGATTCGTCATTTATTTGGAAGCGTTCTCGGCCAGGAGTAAAAAAATCATATAAAAATACTTAATTGGGCTAATTATACAACTTTTCTCGTTATAACGAGATACAATATGGAATAATTTTATTTATTGTTATTTTTGCTCATGGCGTAATAACGCTACTGTGTTAAAATACATATATTTTTAGTAGAAACATCAAACTATATTTATAATAAACGCTTAAGTAAAATATAAGTCTTCACATTTTATGTGTTCAGCGAGTTCGACATGTTGGGACGGATTGAACGCCGTTGATTACACCGGCACAATATCCGTGACGGCATCAGGGCGCACCTGCCAAAAATGGGCACTGGACAGCCCGCATGCACACACGTTCCATTCCGGGGCCCCTAACTTTCCGAATGACAACTACAGTGACATCACGGCGTCAAACTACTGCCGAGACCCAGACGGAAGTCAAGGGGTCAGTGGTCCCTTTTGCTACACCATGGACCCATCCACTCCGACAGAGGCTTGCAGTATTCCGATTTGTTCAAGTAAGTCCTTTTCAGTTTATTTGTCATTCCAATTATTTTGTTAGTTTTTTTCAGTGCATTATGCATGTTGGTTTTATTCGATGGTCCAGATTGCTCTCAAGAATACCAAACAACGGTCAGATGAGATAAATTAAGACCTACCCCGGTATACTTTGTTTGTTATCCACTTGCAGGACATGAACATGCAAAAATTATATACATAGGGGATTTTATTATCGTAACAAAATTTGTTATAAAAACGGATGAAATCGCCTGAGATGCGTTACCTTTATTTGCATTACTGCGATTGTAACGTGTTTCTATATTGGACTTGACTTCCGATTTCAGACCCAGCATGCCCGACCGGAAGTGTAGTAGGTCAAGCTGATCCATCTACTGTGATCACCAATGTTCTCACATACGAGGGTAAGTCCCCGTTATTATATGTGTCTTATTCTGAGAAAACTGGGCTTAAAGCTTGTGCGTAAAGTGCCTTCCCAGATTAGCCTGTGAAGTCCGCACAGGTTAATCTGGGATGACACTTTCCGCTTTTATGGTATTTTTAGTTTGAAGGAAGACCCTTCTTACCGAAAATCAAGTTTAAGCGGAAAGTGTCGTCCCTGATTTGCCTGTGCGGACTGCACAGGCTAATCTGGGACGGCACTTTACGCACATGCATTATGCCCAGTTTTGTCAGAACAAGACACATATAAGCTCAACTGGCCATACCGTGTTTTGGGCAAGTTCTAGTTCATTTTATGTCGTTGTAAGCGCCACGTATTACAATCAATAAACTACGGGGGTAGAGTATTACCTTATACAGTTACTTAGCATAAGACCATGTAAGACCCGTTAACCAAATGCAAACAGGGGCTTAACATTTGATTAATGTAAGCCCCTGTCCCAAGCTCATTAGCATTAAGGCGATATAAGACACGTATCCATAGCTCAAATAGTTGCATAGCATGAGCTCTATATAAAACCCCTGTCCATAGCTTAAACAGTTGCATAGCATAAGAACAATGTAAGACATGTATCCATAGCTTAAACAGTTGAATAGCATGAGAGCAATACATGTATACGACTCGTGTCCATAGCTCAAACAGTTACACAGCATGCGATTAATGCATTATAAGACGATTGTAACTAGCTCAAACTTACAAACGGCCGTTAATCACGGGCGCTACCTCTTTTTTGCGATGCCTTGATAAATGAGCAAATACTAATATCGGGCGCTAAGGACCGGATGTTTTGAAATTTCAAAATTTGAAATGGTGAGTAGGTTTTATATGGTGTTTTTTCACCATAATTCGCATTATTTGAAGAAAAAAAAATCGGGCAATATAGTGCGATTCAGCGACGGTTTATTAATCCACACATGTACAAAAACATATAATAACAGCCCATTTGAAAACGTGATGATCTTTATAAGTTGTGGCATGGTGATGTCTTTAAAATAAAATCGATGTATTTTGCCTGTGACGAGGAAATCAACAATTGCTTTGAACACGTATAAGCTTTTCCATGCACAGAAATATTGGCTTCTTGTCGATCTAATAGATAATTTTGACATTTTCCAAAAGAGATGGAACCAATGTCAAGGAGGTGGCGCTAATGACAGGAGGTGGCAAAAATGCCCATTTTCAGCTAGTTTAATTTTCCATGCCGACCATACACTTTTTGTGTCGTATTCCAGAGTGAGTGTTCGGTCATTTTTTTTTAATTCGGTCATTATGAAATATGATCAAAAATTAAAGTCTACATACTTATGAAGAGACATGTGTAGCAACGAGATTTGGAAGATTTCTGTTATTCAATATTATCCCTTTGCATGCTGGGAAATTTGTCGTCTGCTAAAATGTCGTCTGCTAAATTTAAAAAATTAGCACGTTCTCCGATTTTTTTTCAAAGAATACTATCAGAATAGCAAACAGTTTGGATCCTGATGAGACGCCACGTTCTGTGGCGTCTCATCTGGATCCAAACTGTTTGCACAGGCCTTCAAAATTCGGTTCCCGCACTGAAAGGGTTATACAAAACTGGAAAGAAGCTTGGTATAATAAACAAAAGGTAACGATTAAATCCGACGCTTTCCTAATTGTAACAGATGTCAGTAGGACAAAAAAACAGATGTTAGCCTATTTGAGATCCATTGACTTTTGCCTTTCAGTGAATTAAGCAATTGGAATAGGAGACAAAACTTATCGTTTCAAGCAGAAGTAATATCTTTTAATAACTTCGTGAATTTTGTTACTGTATTTACGCATTTTTGTACGAAAGTAGTTTGAGAATGTTGACAATTTAGTTATTGGATTTATTGAATATAACATACTTTGAATTTGTTTCGTGCGACGTGTTTTTTTTTGAGGTCATTGACTTTTTAATTGAATATGTTACTTATATATTTACATACTTACATCTTGTTCGTTTTAAAAAATGTTTATATGTTCTGTATAGATAAGGGTTTAAGTATTTACGTTGAAAACAAAAAAAAATTAAAAAGGAACAAGTGATAATTCATATATCGTGCATTGGAAAAAATACAAAATTACCTTTAAGATCTGCAAAAGCCAATATGTTTGTGCATGCAAGAACTAACTACCGGTAGTATGTGTTGAACGCAATCGTTTGATGTCGTTCGCGAATTAATCGGTTTGAACTTTGCTTGTCAAACAGGTAAAGGTCATCGACTTGCTTTCAAAAACTCCATCATGTCATACTTATAAATGTCCTCATGTTTCCAAATTGCTGTGCTTGTATGTCTATGTGCATTTGTGGATGAATGTATCTTCGCTGAATCGCACTCCATTGTCCGATTATTACAATATTGCGAAATATGTTGGAAAAATATATAAAATCTTCTGACCCGGAAGAATTATCCGTGAAATTTCAAATCATCCGGTCCTTAGCGCCAACTCAGAAGTAGAATTTGCTCATTAATTATGCATCGCAAAAAAGAGGTGGCGCACGTGATTTACGGTCAGTGGCTTTTCCGCTTTATTTGCTTCAGTATTTTAATGTACGTATATGTTTCGCCAAGATAGACTAAAACACGTGCGTTCGTTTCTCACACATGTAGTCATATACTTGGATTCTGTATGTCGGAAAAAAACAAGAAACATTTGCTTTCTTATATACCGTAAAATGCCTACAACATAGTACATACTCAGTAAGAATCTCGTGTTGAAAACAGATAGGTTGGCTAGTGGTTCAGGTTTTCGAGGTTTTTGAGACTGCTCAATTATTTTCGATTATCTCTGTCTTTGTTACGAAAAAATAACAAAATAAAGTGGCTGAAAGAGCAACATTACATCAGATATATTCCCTTGGTTTTAGTACATTATCCATTGTTATCAAAGAAATAAATGGTGTTTTTATGGTCACGAGCGAATTAAAATTAATAATTTACAGAAACCATGAAACTTAATTGCTATGTGATGCTTTTCCCACCATGTGTTTACAATATAAAATGGTTATTTCGCTGGAATAATAACTTCATGACGTCATTGCACAATACAAAATATTGATAATTTTCACTGTTATGTTTCATTTTTGAAACAGTGAATTGCCCTCTTATCCACGGGAATGCATTATATAAAGAATGACTATGTGAATAAACAAAATAAGGTGTATGTACAGTGCATGACAGCTTTATCCAAGCAAGGCTGATTGCTATGTTTATACAGGTCTGTACCACGCGGTTTATCTCGAAAATCAGGTATGATAATTCTGTAATAAGGATACACCCTCAATTCAAATAAATTTGAAAATGAAGGAAAAATTTACATTAAAACGAATCGCCAATGAAAAATGAAATCAAAATAAAAACTGTATGACAAATTTAAAGCGAGTATACACTATCTTATAACTCTTTTTTCAAAACAGATGATGTATCAAAAACTAAATAAAGGTTCAGAATAAGTAGTATCAAAGAAAAAAAGACATAATAGTTTTATTTTGTTGCAAATAATTATTTCTAAACAGAAGAAAACCTTATGTGCGTAAGACATGTACTCTGTTTGGAAATCCCCATTAGTTTGTGCAAATTTGTTCATACGACATATAATTAAAGACACATTATTGTTCCTAGAACAAATATGAGTAAACATGTTGTTATCGACAGTATCTTGCTCGTTATATATTTCACTGAGGTAAACACTATTTGATTTATGGTACCATATTAATTTTAACCCATTAACGCCTAGCGTCTAGAAAAAAAGGCCTTAGCAAACATCGTAGACCCAGATGAGACGCCGCATGATGCGGCGTCTCATCATGGTCTGCAATGTTTGATTAAAGGAATTTCTGTAATAGACATTTCTAATTTTAGAAATAAATTGATCCAATTTAGAAGGATGGGATAGTCCACTAGGCATAAATGGGTTAAGATTGTAAATGAATTTTATTTCTGCGGTCATTTTAACATATTGGTTTAAGATTGTGGGAATAAAAAAAAAGTAAATACAAACGCGTCGCTAATCTATTTCACTGGCGCTGTGTAGAGGTTAACCTAACCGATGAACCCCGCAGTTCAGATGTTTAAAAGTCAATCTAACCGATCATTTGATATGTATTCAATAAAAAGCTTATTAAAAGGATAATTATTATCAATTACCGCAAATTATCATATTTTGCCAACCAGAAATGAGATCCACGTATAGTCAGCATAATCGATGTATTTAGCATATTCATTATCCCAGCAGGTGCTTTTATAAATCGAATACAATTCGGACATATATAAAATGTAAACAGAATATCGATAACCTTTTGAGAATATTCTATTGATGTTAAATACATATAAGCGAAATGACATAATTAACCTCGATTTTTTATGATTGCCCACCGCACGATTGGTCGTGGATGTATTAATCGTTATGCTGCGATCCCACTTTCATCACGATTTGGCGCCATGACAGAAATCTTATTAACTTATCATGGCGATGGTATCAAAACGTATCGGGTATTATCAGGTCTTGAAAATTCAATTGTGTAAACGTGAAAATCGGAGAAACATCTGAAAGAATAAAAAAATAGGATTAATAGGATCAACTGCGATCAATTGTTTATGAGGGATCATCGTATTAAATCGTATTAAATCGCTGTGTGTCGTAACGAAAGGCCGCTACGATCTGTTGCGATCTTCAGAATAATGAAGCCGGTAGTTAATCGGACTGTATTTTTATATAACGAGCCCAGTTGGTGCTCCCGCTGTGACTAAAATCAATTAAATTATTAAAGATAGCCCAACCATTAACGTATCGTATCGTAACAAAACGAATTAATTATTGATAGACTTACAGTAAGCTATCAACTCGTACAAGAACTTATCCTATCGTACCGATCGTGTCGATTCGAGACTCAATTGGGGAATAATTCGAACAACTCGCGTTCAACGGTAAGTTTTAGAATCTTAACTGGATATCACACATTGTCCGATAATTATTTTCAAATCTACAAAATATTTTGATCGACAGAGAAGCAGCGTATCATAAGGTACGGACCCGCATGATATCGTATCTGAGCATGTCATCTGAATCCGCACGTTTCATTAAGTTTTATATCATGTCTTTGCTAGCAATTGATAAGATAGTTTTAAACATGTTCAAAAGTAACGATTGGTCTCCATTGTCATATACTCGATCGCTTGCAGATCCTCGGATCTTATCAGATCTTGTGGTCAGTAGAGGCAACCATGTCATTCGTGGACCATTGTTTACGATTCAAAACGTTCTAAGAATAACACGATTAACTGCGATCAACGGTCAATCGGTTTCATAAAATTAAATCGTTTCATATGCACAATTTATCGCAGATGATCGTTTCATATGATCAATGATAAATACGATAGGACGATTGGAAGATTAAAGATCTTGTAAAATTTGGAGGATCATCATAATAATCTTGCATACTATTAGACGGATTTCACAAATTACATTTTTTCACCAAGATAGTGTACATCGCGTGCAAAAGAAGTCAAATGCTGACATTGGGACATGTCTATATGGTATAATTAAAGCATGTGTTGTTTAAAGGTTTACTGATTCATTATATTACTTTAATACTTTATAGTTTTTATAAATGATTTTAACAATTCTAAAAAAAAAAATTAAAGGTGCCTTTTCACAGATTTTGGCATGTATTGAAATTTGTCATTAAATGCTTTATTTTGATAAATGTTACCATTGGATCTAAAAAGCTCCAGTGAAAAATGAAGAATAAAATTAAAAAAGAAAAAAAAGTAAACCTCAACAGTGCTTGAACCAGTGACCCCTCTAGACCTAGAGTCAAAAGCCTTACGCTTAGACCACTCGGCCATCCGTCCTCTTACTACGTTGGTTGTATTTTATACTTGATATAAGCAATTGTTTTAGCTTCACAAAATATAACGACAACAACAGAACTCTCCAAATCATTCAATCGTTTTGCGTTGCAACGCTTTATAATTTTCAGGTTTTTAAATCGTCAAAAGATGCATATACTGGCTATTTTAGAGCATGGTAAATGTTCCGTATTGCTGTTTCCTCACAAATATCATCACAAATATCATAACTAAAACGAAAATTTGCGAATTTGAAACATATTTTTTTTCAAATTTGTCAGTTAACCAAAACGCGAAAAAGCCCCTTTAATCTCGGCGTTAAAATGAATTCTCAAAAAGACATTTCATAATAATGTTGACCACAGTGGTTTCGCTATAGGTGCCATGTTTGTCCCGAAGCACTCGTCTTACCGGATTCACTGCTGCGGAACGATAAAGGAGTGGCGAATCTACATCCGGTCTTGGTATGGAACCATTCACTTCCAGGCTTGGCGAGAAAACACTTCTCTTGTCGGAAACATGCTCCTTCTCGGCGAGAATACGTTCTACTACAATTTCGGTATATGCGTAATTTTCACATTTCTAATTTAATCATGTGTGTAGCTAATACGCATTTTTTTCGTTATGATTGTTTTTGCATGTTTAGTATTTTGTTTTTTTACATTCAATTATTTCAACACCGTTAATATTTTGCATTACATGGGGTAGTAACGTTTGTTATTAGTATGGTATTTGGCATACACTTTTTGGTTTTATTTTACATACACAGTATTTCATTATCTTAGTGTTTAGCTCTCCTTTGGAAGAAGATGGCATATAGCAGCAACACTGTCCATCTATGTGTCCGTCAAAAAAATTCTGTCTCAGCCATAACTTTGCTTTATATTAATGGATTTTTAAAAACAATTGTAAACCACCGAAATACGCGGTGCCGTGTTGAACCTCTCTCCTCTCCCTGCATCAATGCCATACACAGAAGTCAAGTGTAAAATCTGGCAATAAAACAGCTTAAAGGGATCTTTTCACGCTTTGGTAAATTGACAAAATTGAAACAAGAAATATCTTTAAAAAAGATATACGGCGTCGATTGTGGTCGATGTTTATGAACGATCAAAAGTTATCTCTATGAGATAAAAAGTAGCGGATGCCTTTTTTCTGCGCAGTTGTTAGCTACATCATAAGCAAATCAATTACGGGGTGAAAAGCTGGCTTATTCAGCTTACGCCGAAAAATGGCAAGGTTTGTGTTAAAGAAATTATTGAGAGCTTTCATCCTTAATATTTACCAGAAAGTGCTTTAAAAATGTTATAAACGGGATTATCCGGAAATGAATATAAACTTTAAAAGTAGCAAGCATGCAGTAATAGATTCGGGTTGAAACGGATGTATTGGGGAATCGTTCGAGTCGGGATTTTACTACCTCTGCGGGAAAGACTTAACACTTAGGAAGGGGTTTATTCCGCCTGTCTGAAAACACGAAGGGGGTTTATTCCGCCTGTCTGAAAACTCGAAGGGGGTTTGTTCCGCCTATGCCGGTACACTTCTTTACTGTAAATCCGAAATATACTCCCGTAAGTTGGTGTTAACGCGTTTTTAATACAAAACACACTTCCGAATGTTCTATTTTGTGTTGACTCTTTTTCTCAATAAAAAGGGCGCAAAAATTATGCAGCATATAAAGCGTGGGTGTATTGAGCGCTGTAACAAGCACACAACTAGTCAGGGGATTGATGCATGTTCGGAGGGAATATTTCATCAAGTCTATAAATAGTCACTTATGCCGAAATTTATTTGATACAAAAGAAACAAGAAATATCTTTAAAAAAGATATACGGCGTCGATTGTGGTCGATGTTTATGAACGATCAAAAGTTATCTCTATGAGATAAAAAGTAGCGGATGCCTTTTTTCTGCGCAGTTGTTAGCTACATCATAAGCAAATCAATTACGGGGTGTTGCGCCAGATTTCGTGGCTTATTTTGCTTTATGTGATATTATTACTCAGATATCTATATTTACAGAATAGAAAAACACAAGAAACATGAAAATAAACGAGTGCATATAGGTCAGCCGGCAATACTCGAATCTTATTTAATTGCATAATTATAGTATAGCGAATTATTGTGGTCATGCTTAATAAACTGGTCTAAATGGATAAATATTTCTAATTAATTTTATCAAAATTGGTCCTTATCATGCAAATTTTGAAACCATATTAAAAATCGATGATTGACATACCACAATAATATCGCCGAATATCTTTATTTAGTATCTTTCTGATCAAAACAGACTTCAAGTGCACAAAGTTTACGAGACGGCGTTTATATAAAGATTTCTGCAACTGACCGCAAACTGACCTTGATACCTTGCGGATTGGAATGCAATGCATTACAGTCACTACGTTATTGTCAGTAAGACACAATGATCGCAACCCCTTTTGCGAACTCCGGTGATGAACTGTATATAAACTCTGACTTTCACAAAATGAACGCGTATTGACCCGAAACCTCGCGGGTTGAAATGCAATGCAAGTAAGTACTAAATATGACAACATAGCCTTTAGTTAAACGCTTTTGCGCTGGTAATTCTCTGAAAATAAAAGGTGAACGCACAAACTGTATTTATGTCGAAAATTGATTGTAAAACTGTTCTATCTATTGGGCCTTTTCATTAGAGATAAAATTGTTTCATGCAGTAAAACAGTGTTACAAAGACGCGGATATGTTTCCAATGTTCTGGTGTTATACTCAAATCAGCCAATGGAATAAATGAAGTGTATTCATTCGTACCTAGCCGCGGGAAATTTTATTTGAGTATTATTGGACACTTACAAAGGTCAAGTCAGGGTGAAAAGCTGGCTTATTCAGCTTACGCCGAAAAAGTTGTTTCAGATCCGTAAGTTTTCGTTTTAGTTATGATATTTGTGAGGAAACAGTAATACTGAACATTAACCATGCTCTAATATAGCCATTATATGCATCTTTTGACGATTTTAAAGCCTAAAAATTATAAAGCGTTGCAACGCGAAACGATTGAATAATTTGGAGAGTTCTGTTTTTGTCGTTAAATTTTGTGAAACTACGAAGATTGCTTATATAAGGTATAAAATACGTCACGAATGTGTACTCGGCGGAATAGCTCAGTAGGCTAAAGAGTTTTTACTTCAGGACTCTGGCAGGACTCCAGGGGTCACTGGTTCGAAACCTGCTCCGGGCAATGTTCCTTTCCTTTTTTTAATTTTTTTCTTGATTTTTTACTGGAGCTTTTATGATCCAATGTTTACATTTATCAATATATAGCATTTAATGAATAAGTTAAAAAAATGCCAAAATCTGTGAAAAGGCCCCTTTAAATATTCCTATCGTCTCAGACATAATTTACCATATGAGCCTTGTTCTGAGAAAACTGGGCTTAATGCATGTGCGTAAAGTGTCATCCCAGATTAACCTGTGCAGTCCACACAGGCGAATCAGGGACGACACTTTCCGCCTAAATTGGATTTTTGCTAAGAAGAGAATTCATTTAAACGAAAAATGTCATACAAGCGGAAAGTGTCGTCCCTGATTAGTCCGTGCGAACTGCACAGGCTAATCTGAGACGACACTTTATGCACATGCCTTATGCCCAGTTTTCTCAGAACACGACTCAATTGATTGATTGTGGATGGTTTAAGTTGGCACAAATGGCAACCATCGTACGACGAAGTGTCGCGATTTAACTTAAAGTGCAAGGTCATACACAGAAGGTTATATTTAGCCATGAAACAGCCTGAAAAATTACTTTCACAGCAATACATTTGTAGTTATTAAATAATTTTTATAAGAACTGTGTGCACATGTTAACCATCATAAATCGAACGACGTGACGGGTATAACACCCTTCTCCTCAAATCATATCTCAAGGTCACGCGTAAAGGTCAAATTGTCTCCAGAATAATTTGTATTAGTATATATTTATGTATTTGAAATTACTTGGCAGACATATACATCATCTCTACATGACGACGGGTCACGTGTTACACTACATCGAAGGCCGAAGTCATACTTAGGGGTCAAAGGTCGAGTTTGGAAACATTTGGATACAAAAATGGAATGTTGGGATTTCTGTGTTAAATTACCGCATATCTTGTTTATATACAATGTTGTATTGACATTCATATTATTTTATATCAATGCGATGTTTTTGGTATCTTTAGCATTTTGCATCGGTGATATGTGTAAGTGGTGTGCAACGTGTTGTGTTTTGACATGGTTTTATTTACACTTTTGTACTAGAATTTGGCGTGGGTAGTGTTTGTTAAGAGTTGTATTATGGCTTGCTTTGTATGTCACATGCTTTGTATTTCCACGTGTATTGTGTTTATATGAGCTGTATTATAAATCAGAAAATTGTGGTTTTGGAAATGTAGTATTTTCTTGTAAAAATAATAGTATTGACATGCATATTGCTTTGCATTATTCACGGTGATCGGGCGAATACCACAACTTTTCCGCTCACCGTCGAAATTTTATACTTCTGACAAGAGCACCGTATTCTTCTGTCAAAAACATGGCCGCAAACTTTTTGGCGAGTCCAGAAATGAAAGAAAAAAAACGAGAAAAGAAGGTAAGTTAATAATAAAACGATATTCCATCGAACGAAGTATATACTTAACATCTATAATTGCCGTTTACCGCATCAAAATTGAGTCGCTATTAACTTCAAAATAGTGAAAACAATTTGAGCATGTCGTGAAAGAAGTGACTTTCATGACGCGAAAAATCGTATTTTTTGCAGATTTTAAACATGTTAAATGAAAGATTTTTTTATTCAATAGTATTGTATGGTAGAAGATTCAATTTACAACACATTAATGCATGCTTTATTGAATATAACTGTGATTTTTACATTTACACGCGTTAGCAAGTATGCACCGCTCAACACTGACATTATAGAAATATGAACACCGCTCAACAATGTCCGTAAAAGCACCGCATCTTTATGATTTTTTGGCACCGCTTTATTCTGATATTTTTTTCTTTCAGAATGAAGAGACGTAAACAAGTGTACAAACGGTTTCAAAGCAATATTACAATATACTTTGAAAATATTTGGTTTTCAATTGTTTTTTTTTAATACTTGACGGAAATAACTATATATGATTCGCACCCTTTACATCTCGTTAAAACGGACCGCGCTGTAATGTCTTATCTATGGAGACATGCACTCACAGGCTTCTATAGACAGTCTCAAAAAAGTTTGTTTTTTTATAATTGTACCCCTTTTGTTTCTGATATAAGTAGTCGAGAGCATCTTTGGTATATATCTTTGGTTTTGGCCACATACACCAAATTCATATTTCAGTAAATTTAACCAATGCAACATCACTTTGTACACTCTATACATAACTAAATTTATTATTTCCTTCGGTTAGTTTTACACCAACATTTGCTTATACCTTTCCATAATCGTAGCTGGCGATCTTTTTACGGGTTATGAATCTGAAATCAATAAATAATAATTATCAATAATGATTGTATTTTAACAACACTATAGATAAATTGAAACATGAGACTTAAACATGTGCCCCCGCGTACTGAAAAGCAAGACAATCGATCCCGGTGAACGGTTTTTGGTGCAAGCATGCCATCATTTTCAAGATGAATTCTGGGATATGTAACTTTGATAAATGAAAGATTATCGTAAATAAATTCAGCTCACGATGGCTCGTTCTAGCTTAACATTTAAAACCATGTGCAGAAGTTAGCGGTGCCACGAATTTCAGTGACACGGAATATAAATACGGTGTTTATAATCAGTGTTGCGCGGTGCTTCGATATTTATGTAAGTGATGCATGTTTTCACCAAAAAATAAGGCCTTTAACAGATATTAAAGCAAACAGGCTCGTATGGCATGTTCTTTTTATATATACAATGATTTAAGTCTGTCACATCAGGTCTGACACATCGACAATCATCTGATTATTACATTTTTCTCACAAGTACGAATGGTGTCGAGCGCGACACGACTTTTGTAAACTCTATTTCAAACTCATGCTTAATATTTCATGACTGGTAAACTTTTAAATAGAGGACATCTTGGTTCAGAAATTCGATGGAGTGCTTAGCAAGTGGCAATAATTTTGCAGAGTCTTATAATAAAACATTTTGTCACCCACTTACCTGATATTGCTTCGTCCGCCATGATTCTTTTCGTCGGAAGGATACGGTGCTCTTGTCAAAAGTATAAAATGTTGACGGTGAGCGGAATAGTTGTGGTAATCGCCTTATCACCGTGTTATTGGCATGTGTAGTATTTTGACATCAGCGTTATTTTCAATGAGACATTTTATTTATTTTTGGAAAAGTGATTTTGTCATGCGTTGTAGTATGCATTCAGCATTCGCATTATTATCATTATTATAAATTATTTTGCTTTGGACAGTATTTTACATGCACAATGATTTAGTGATTTTGTATATAATATAGTGTATAAAAAATAATTTATATTGCAGACAGAATAGATGCGAGCGAGAGTTCAATCGTGAATGTCGCAAACCGTATTGCTGTTAAAGAAGGAGACTATATAGGATGGTACGCTACTTTTAGTTGTGTTGGATGCTTAACCCAGATAAATGAACTCGTTGACCGAGCGCCCTTTTGTTATACATCGATTATGGGGGATTTGAGGGATCATCGAGTTCATGATTCCTGTTTAATGATTCAAGTCATAGTATGAATACAACTTCAAGGTATCCGGGCAAATCCTTACCAAACCTTAAGCTAAACCGTTAAATTTGATTGTGGCGGGCGAAAGATTAACCACAATTGTACTTCCCTGTAAAAAAGCTCATACGTTTATTTGGAATAGAGACAAAGCTCAACCGTCTATATTTTGGAACCAGGACAAAAGATCAACATGACGAAAACTCATTCGTTAATTCTTTGCGTTTACAATAAGCGTCTGAGTTTTTGTCCAGTGTAGTACATTTATGTTAGATCTCGTTGTCCATTGTAGTACATTTATGTTAGATCTCGTTTGCCGCTTCCATCAAATTTAACGTGGGAAGTCTGGTTGGGCTTTGATCCTACATTCTGACTTCTAGGTACATGCCCAGCTACGAGATCATTCCATACGAGGATCAGGGGACCGGAAATGACGTAATTTGGTACCAGCCGCCCACAGCGCCGATTGTCGGGGACAACTTCGACTTTACGGTGGCTCTCACGTATTCTAACAGGGACTACGCAATCGGGGCGATTCTCGAAAAGAGTAGGAACTTGATCAAATGTTGTATAATATATAAATATTCATAAAAATAAATATTAATTGAAAATATTTTCATTTTTACTCGTCCGTAAAAATATAACACAGACAGTGCCTATAGTCTCTAACGTTGAATCGCAAATTATGCATCATTATTAAACTTTTAATACACTATTTCTTTTTCTAATATACATGTATATACATTCTCGGCGAAAACATTAACTCATTTGTGCCTAGTGGACTCTCCCATCCTTCTAAATTGGATCTATTTATTTCCAAAATTAGGGATGTCTAGTATATTTATTTTTATATTTAGAATATTTCTTACGGAAATTCCTTTAAGCAAACAGCGTAGACCCAGATGAGACGCCGCATCATCATGCGGCGTCTCATCTGGGTCTACGCTGTTTGCCAAGGCCTTTTTTCTAGACGCTAGGCAAAAATGGGTTAACAACAACAAAAGTGTGAATGGTTTCAGGCGTATCGCCCTACTTTACTAACGCCGTCACCACAGCGTCAATAAGCGTCGGTGCGGTCATTGGAACTACCGTGTACACAGTGTCGTACACCGATCACGACGTTCATGACATCAGCACTCTCTCCGTTACCATGGATACAAATGCTTTCTTCAACTTCGAAATACCAGGTTTGTAGTGTATACTTGTTAATAATCTCTAGCACTGTACAACTTCTAATATCGAATGGCAAGTTTGTACCATAAGACAATCTGCATAAGTCTATTGAACATACAAGTTTCAGCCAGATCGTTCTTTATTAACCGTCTTATAGCCATTACATGGAAGACACAATTATATTGTTAATTGAATACATGTTATTGACTATAATTGTTATTATTTATTAATCAATAATCACATATTTTAAACGGCGTTATTTTCCAGAGGTACCCCCGTATATCTCTATCGAAACTTAGCTGGAGTACTATATATATATTTCAGAATTTTTCAGAATTATTTATAATGCATTTATGAAGCTTTCTCTCATATCCGTTCAAGCGATCAAGGTTCGGTCCGCTCTCGAGGTCGGGAGCCAGACGCTGCGGTTCACGGTGACGGACAGATGCGGCGCTTCCGGTCAAATGGACGTAATCATCACTGTGGAGCCTCTGGTATACACTATGAACATAGTTATCAAGCACAAACATAAGTATACAACTTTAAGCTGCTTAATTATGGCGTTTGTTGTTAAATTAATGCTTTTACACAAAAGTATTGCATGCATTTAAATTATACAACAGATTACGTGTACAAATCGGACATGTTATTCGGTAAAACTCGCCCAGACATGTCATGATCATGCCAAAGGGAGATCAACTTGATTGTATATAGGTTCTAAACAATATTGGATCCGAAATTGTCGGTTTAATCTTTCCCATTCAAAAACCAAGGGAAAATAGCTTATGCAACCATCATTACACCACAACAGCCTTCGAGTAACAGTTCATGTTTTATGCTGTTTGCTGCACAAACGTATCTTAAGGTTGGACATGAAATCTTTGCAAATATAAAATATTTTTTAAAAAAGGTCGATCATTTCATTGGGGTTTTATAAGTGTCACAAACAGGACCAAACGCGAATATGAGAGGTAAAGGATTAAATTATAATATTCATAGGATTTAATGTGCATCTTCAGCCCGTAGCGATCACCAGTCTGCCTACAACGGAGAGTGTCGGCGAGGCGGCGTCGGTAGAGACGCTGGTCCACACCCTGACGTTCAATCGCGCCGGAACATACACCTGCACTTTAGACGCGTATTCACCAACAAGGCCAGAGGGGAACCCTTTTCTTGCGCGCGACACCGGAAGTGGAGGTCTGACAATGTATTTCATGACTACGTTTTAGATTAAAGACAAAAAAACAACAATATTATTGTAACTGAATAGTTGAAAGAAAACGATGTGAATGATCATCTGAGAATATGCATTCACTTTGAAGAAGACTCAGATCAAAGAATAGTCTTAAATTTGTAAAGTAAGAACTTAAATAGTGAGTCCAACATAGCGATTTCCACCTGTAACCACAACATTATTTATATAGAATAATGTATTTATGATAAAGGTAACCTTCTTTGTATATTAGGCGAAATATGAATGATTTTTATGGATGTAAGTGTTTGTATAAAAAATAATGTGACAATGTTTGTTGAATGCAGACCCTGGTTTGTTACTTTGAAGAGCGGTCGCAGTTCAAGAATGTTTAGTATTTTAGTGAACGTATTATATATGCCAAGCAAGACACAATGTCGTTATACGTTAGTATACGTACCCGATACATGAACAAATTGTATTGAGTTTGCAACATGTACATCACAACAGTAGTCTTTGATTGTTTCAATTAAAATTGGAAAAAAATAGTTTAAAACGCGCACAAGGTCACTCCGTATCATGTTTCTGGAATGTTAAAGATATCCACTGTTCAAGGCACTGGGTTACAATGTGGTAAATGACCATCCAAATTTGAAAACAAATGCATAAATTCAGTTTTAACAAGCGAATAACACTCCCGGGTATGAAACATGTAAATAATATTGGTTTATTAATGGATAATCAGCATTTTGAACACGGTACGTGTTGTAAAGTTTATAAGTCTCTAAGCCAAAGTGGTAGCGCAGAAACTTTTGCTTCCAGAGGTCCCGTACTGGACACACCCGGATGGCATTTTTTTTCCAAACATCGTTTGCTGCTGTCGTTAGAAACGACTTTTCAAAACATTAAAGATTTTTTAGAAAATATATTTGTTAACATTATTAATGCAAAAATCTGTAATCAAACCCCTTTGGTTGCTAAATGGGTTTATATAATTTAAGTTCTAAACGTTTATACGCAATTTTAAATATTCACATATGATGCCAGTTTCGCTCGTTTTCTTACAGATATCGGAATCTACCTCAAGGCAGCGGCAAACGTCAAATTCCTCGTGACAACTAGTTACAATGTGACGGTCACGTGCACTGAGGCGAGCACCGCACGTGACACGAGCTACCTCATCATAGAAATCGACCAGAATACGGCACCCGTATTCACCAATTTCCAGTGTAAGACGGATTAGAAGATTAAGTTAAACCTAAGTGAGTTTACGTCATTGCTTTAATTTCATTATTAAACACCACTGCGTCCGTTTTTTGGGAAGAACCCGTACTTAAAATACTAATGTATATAAAATTATCTATTCATTTATGCTTTATAGTAAATCAAAACAAACATACCTTACTTTTATTTGCAGCCTCTGTGACATTCAGTGCTAATACTGCATTAAATACCGCCGTGTACACCGCCACTATCACTAACAACCTACCGGTTGTAGTAGCCTTGACCTGTGACCCTTCTCCCTGCCCTTTCAACGTTGACAACAGTAAGTTGGATTGTGCTGTTTTCATGTCAATGCATTTATATGAAATGTTATCTTCTTACAGTTAATATTGTGTTATTATTGCATACATTTTTACGCTCATTTAAAAAGGGGACGTATTATAAAACCACCTTCGGCTTTAGTATTTGTTTTGTTGTTAGCGAGCTATTGCTTGCACACAATCGTATATTCGGAAACAAGATTGATTGTAAATTTGAATATTTAATCCCTTTTTAAATATTTGCAATGCAGTTTTAACTCCTCGTGTATTAAACTTCGTATAACTTTGATACAGTTAAGAAGACCGCTATTCAATGAATATTTATAGGTGGTAAGGTGACGGTTGCGGCCGATCTGCAGTCAAATGGGGTCTCGCTGTACACGTGGAGCCTAGAAGCAGACGACACATACAACACGGTGGTGTCGCAAAACATCTCAGTTATAATAACAGGTATGATTTTGTTACACTTTGTATATAGCCCTCTGTAGACATCAATTCTTCACGTGGTTGATTCATATGAGTAAAACATGTATAGGTCTCCCTCAAGGTCCTCCTTTCTTTTTGTGAAGTCGCTGGTACGATTTAAACTTTCATGGATGCGTTCTAAAGGTCTTTCTGAAAGGGAACAAATATTGGTTCTACCAACCATGTAAACAAAACGTAATTGTATTCCAATTTATTTTACACATTCTTTGATTGTGTTCACGTTTATATAGATATCAACGTGGCTCCAACAATAACCAATCTCAATGACGTCGCCACTGTCCTTGAAAACCAACCAATCGGAACGTCCGTATACCACGTGTCCTACTCTGACGTCAATGGGGACACGCCCACTTTCTCAGCCTCATTTACACCGGCTGCATGCGCATCCATGTACAATATTGGAACGTCCGGTAAAGAGTTGTTGAGTATTCGTTTCAATCGAATAAGCGAACAGCGATCGATGATTGGATTATTATTAGATGACACTACAGTAAATGTATGCTTTCAAAACAGTATATATTATTTTTAACTGTGTTGTTTATGCGGTTCACTGCACAAAGGTAATAGTACAAAGAGCTTCATGGAAAAGAAACACTTTGATGAAGTTTATCCACTTTCAAAAATGTAATGCTTACAACTGCATTGCTAACTACAAACAAATGAGCATGTTACTTCTGATATTCCCAATGCAATTGAAATGTACTTTTTATTGTATTTGTATTGTTATGGCTGTAATGACATTTTAGATGGAATCGTGTCAACGCGTGTTGCGTTAGATTTCGAATCAGATCCGTCCTGTTCAATGGTTGTTGACGTATTCGATGGTAGAGCGACGTCATCACCCGGAACGCTTACGATCAACGTTGCCGACGTGGACGAGACGCCTGTGTGGTTGCAGGCGGGATATACGTACAGCACTCCTGAAGTACCGGTAATTTTTTTTTTATGAAAACTTGTAAATGTTTGATGAAATCGACTTTTGTTAGCTCCGTAGGTTTAAACACGTTGTTCTGTTTTCCTAAGGTTTTTTGTCTAAAGTGTATTGATAAGACTTCGCAACCACGTGAATTGAAATATAAACTGTACATTTCTCGACTAAATTCTTCATTCACAAGTCAACCTTGTGCGAAAGCAGACTATGTAAAAAGAAGTCTACTTATATTAGATCATGTTAAATGAAAATGTACGAATTATGATAAATTTACCATCACAGAGCGGCACCGCACTGGCGGTAGCGGGAATTTCAGCCACAGACCCTGAAGGCGCCGCAATTTCTTACTCAATCGGCTGCGGCAGTGACTCCGGTTACCTGACCGTGGACCCTACTTCCGGTGCTGTAACCATGACAGCGGCCTTTGATCTTGAGGTGTCCGCAGTCAACACTCACACGCTCGCGTGCACGTTAACGGCAGCGGACGCTACCGGGCAATCTTCAGGCGTACCTTTTAACGTCATCATTACGGATGCGAATGATAAACTGCCTGTTTTTAATTCAGCGTCATATCCGTTGTATTTTACAGCAGGTAATTGATTTCCATCTGATTTTAGTAAATATTACTTTTTAAAGAATACAGACGATCCGATACTACCAAAAACGGTCTGTCGCAGGTTATCACATGTGTGTGTATGCTTAAAGATATTGAATGGAACGCATTTAGCTTCATTTTGCATGTATCTTCTGCTGGCATCTCGTACACAAATTGATAATCGTCCTTACAATCAATGCTTTTAGATAAGATCACCACTTTGACGTGTTTCTGCTATAAAAAAGGTCTGTATATAAAACATATGTACGTGTTTTCTTTAGGCACTTCCGGTACATCAGTACTAGGATGTGTGAGTGCCACCGACGCCGACAGGACTTCACCAAATAACGTCCTCAGTTACGCCATATCACCGACCACGCAGTTCAATACTGGCGGAGACGGCTGCATTTTTAACACGGTGACAACATTAAGTGACAATTTTGAGTCTTAAAGAAGGATGCTTTAGTTTGTTATCAGTCAATTAAAAAGTACGCGTGGCAAGTTAATTAAATAAAAATGATCAGTCGAAATGCGTTAATGGGAACAATACTAGCTGACGTTTTAAGATAAAGCATAATACATGAAGGGTTGTGCAGATCAAGATGAATACGAGATTTACATGATGCTGTTTCTTGTTCATCTTAGTTTGAAGAGGTTATCAATTCATGCTTTTATCTTTTAATTACATTTGATTGGAGGCAAATAAGTTTTAAGTTTAGGCAATTTTGCTGTTGTTTGCAGGCTGACCTGAGCGGTGCGGCAGTAGGCGCCACCTTCAGCCTTACAATGACTGCGACCGATGGCGGCACTCCCCCGCTCTCTGACACAGCCGTAGTCATGGTAATCGTGGTCTCCACCACCACCACTACGACTACAACTACGGCGGCGACAACGGCCGCAGCGGCATCAACCGGAAGTGAGGAGTCGACGGGTTTCCTGTCTAGCACGGAGAGCATCGTCTTTTTCGTGCTGGCGTGCGTGATATCTGCAATGCTTGCAGCCGTTCTCGGGTTTCTTGTTTGGAAGTTCTGCTGTCGGAATGCGTACACGTAAGAGTTTTCTTAAGTGCAATCGCATTGAACCTCGCTCTATCAAAATGGGGTTTAATGCGTGTGCGTAAGTTATCGTCCAAGATAAGCCTAAGCATTACGCACAGGCCAATCAGGGACGAAATGTTCTGCCTTTACTAGATATAAGATATAAACAATTTTATTTACCATAAAAAATCTATAAAAGCGGGAAGTGTCGTCCCTGATTAACCCGTGCGGACTGCACAGGCTAAACTGAGACGACACTTCACGCACATGCATTCAACCCATTTTACCGAACGAAGCGCAAATATAATATTTGCATTACCATTCTGTACCATACCCATGATTACACATATTCTAATATAAGGAATCTCTTAGACCTACTCGAGTTTGATTGATCTGATTGATTAGTTTTTTAACCCATTTATGCCTAGTGGACTCTCCCAGCCTTCTAAATTGGTTCAATTTATTTTCAAAATTAGGGATGTCTAGTATATTTATTTCTATATTTAGAACAATTCTTACAGAAATTCCTTTAAGCAAACAGCGGAGACCTAGATGAGACGCCGCATCATGCGGCGTCTCATCTGGGTTTACGCTGTTTGCAATGTCCTTTTTTCGGGACGCTAGGCATAAATGGGTTAATCACGGCATAGTTTGAATCCACTCCCTTCCAGGAACGGTGCAACAAAAGTGGCACCCAACCAAGGTACCAACCAATCCAACAAATATGAAGGTATATTTCATTCTTCATTTAGCTTAGAGCTTTCTCTATTTCTTTACATTTTGTTTACTATTATGTTTTGAAACTGGTTTTTGTTTTGAAGATATGCAAATACTTCGCATTTTAATTTAGCTTAGAGTTTCCTTTATTTCTTTAAATTTTGTTTACTTCTATGTTTTGAAACTAAACCATTTTATTTGCTTCAGATCTATAATACACATGTATATGCAATAGTGTAATTTTTTCCTTGTGTTTTTATTCCATATTAGCTAGTTATTTTAAATATTTTTTTAGATGTGTTCTTTCTAAATGTTTCATGTTAACAACCAGTGCTTTCTTTAGTTAATGTATCGTTTATTCATTGATATTTTACAAGCACACAACATCCCTTTCTAGTATGTCGGGTATATACACCGTGTAGGCCGATATTGAATGCTATGTTTAACATGGAAATCATGACTATTTCCTCGTCATCCAGTTATAATCCAAATCGATATTAAAATTAACATTAAAAACATTTCATACATGACTATACCACATGAGTTTATCTGTATATGAGTCGTGCTCTGTGGGATTAAATAGGTTTAATGCATGTGCGTAAAGTTTCGTTCCAAATTAGTCTGTGCAGTCCGCACAGGCTAATAAGGGACAACGCTTTCCGCTTGTATGATATTTTCTGTTTTAAGAAAGTCTCTTCTTAGCAAAAATCCAATTTAGGCGGACAGTTTTGTTTCTGATTAGCCTGTGCGGACTGCACAGGCTAATCTGTGACGACACTGTACGCACATTCATTACACTTTTCATAGACCACGGCCCCATATAAAGGCAAGTTAATATGGATGTCTGGGGTCCAAAAATTACAAATAGTGTATGTAAAAGACATTTTAGATGAATGAAGTTAATTAAGGACTCATGACAACCACTGATTGGATAGACCACCAAAAGTGGCTAGGCAATAATAATTATATTGAAAAATTTGATTGAGATACTCTGTAAAGTAAGGAACATACGACAATCGAAGCGGTGAAAATGCATAGTTAGCATTATGTAAGATTTATAACTGAGCGAATCGTAGTTTGACTTGTTGACAATACAACTTGGCCAATTCATAACCAGTAAGTCTTGGAAAGTTCAGAATAAAATAACATACGAAACGAGCGGACGATAACTGTCGTATTTCTTTGTTGCTCATTCGATTTGGCACAGATTTTAAAAAACTATCGTCGAATTAGGTGAAGATGGTAAAAATAATGTTGGACTGAAAATTAATGCGGTCGCCGACAGACTGAGCATTGGGGTATAATAAGTAGCAATCCAAATGTACACAATGCAAATGAGTCGATTTAATAAATCCCCGCCGAATGAAAAGGTGGGCGCCATTCCGTTCGAGCGTGCTTAAGTGCTTCTGTCCGTTCGTGCGTGCGACATGAAGTGCTCAAGTTCATTCGTGCATGCATGCTTAAGTGCTCCTGTTCGTTCGTGTGTGCATGCTTAAGTACTTCTGTCCGTTCGTGCGTACTTAAGTGCTCCTGTTCATTCGTGCGTGTATGCTTTAAGTTCTCCTGTTCGTTCGTGCGTGCATGCATAAGTGCTCCTGTTCGTTCGTGTGTGCATGCTTAAGTGCCCCTTTTCGTTCGTGTGTGCATTCATAAGTGCTCCTCTTCGTTCATGTTTGCATGCTTAAGTGCTCATCTTCGTTCGTGCGTGCATGCTTAAGTGCTCCTCTTCGTTAGTGTGTGCATGCTTAAGTGCTCCTCTTCGTTCGTGTGTGCATGCTTAAGTGCTCCTTTTCGTTCGCGCGTGCATTCTTAAGTGCTCCTGTTCGTTCGTACGTGCATGCTTAAGTGCTCCTGTTAATTAGTGTGTGCATGCTTTAGTGCTCCTGTTCGTACGTGCGCGCATGCTTTAGTGCTCCTGTTCATTCGTGCGCGCATGCTTAAGTGCTCCTGTTCGTTCGTGCGTGCGTGCTCCTTTCAGTCACACTCTTCAGTGCGCAACTCCTCCTGCATGTTGTGTCCGATTTTCGTCTCACTATTACAGAATTATTATCTGCATGTGTTTTCTAAGAAGTCATTGCCTTTTGTAAAAAAAAAATGCATGAAAACATATGCGCAACTCCTTTAGTTTGCTCCGATTTTGCCAAACTTTTCAATAATAAGTCTTTGACCTACTCCCCATATTGTCAAGGTGTCGCATTGCCTTATTGGGTTATTTATCAGGAGCTCGTGCCCTTTGTTTAAATTACATACAAAAGCTTCTGTATGCCACTTTTTATACGTTTTGCGTGAGATTCTCGACATATTTTTGATCTGCAATTTCTACATCACATACTGTCAATTTCTTTTTTTCACACTATATTCTTCCGCCAACAATGCAGCCGATGCGGAGGGTACACCCTCTGTGACAGCTTGCACCCCTGGCAAGCTTCTTATTTCTTTCAACGTACATATTCTGTTTCCGTTTTCACCGTTTCACCTTTTGTTTTTACTTTTCACGCGTTAGAAGCATACAAGCAAACCGAGCGATCACGTCACCCGCCGATGGTATTGAAGAGACAAGACTCCGCAGATTTAACCAAAGTTGTTGTTCAAGAGAGTCCACCCTCTGTTCGCATGCGTAGCGATCACTACGTCATGACACCTAGATGGCAAAAACTTTAACTATTAATTATAAATGACCTATATTTGTTGTCTGCATGGGCGATGTCCTTGCACCTTTTTGCACGTTGTTTCTAGATTGTATCTTAATTTAGTTTTTTTCCTTTAAGATATCAGCAAACTAACTTTTTGTAGTATTTTGATAATACTGCTTAGTATTTTTTTACTTTTATTAACTAACAGCATGTTTTTTTAACATTTAAACAAACTTTCCATGGTGTGTATTTCAATTATGTCTTATTTTGACAAGCCCCCCTACCCTAACACACACATCCCGTGTATTGTGTCACTGAGGACTGCTCCCATTGTGAAGCGGCCTAAAAATAATACACAAATGAAACAGTTGAATAAAGTCTCCTACAGGGAAAATATTCTATAAACTCGCCATTAAACATCTCTTTAATTTAAGTCGTACTTTTAAAAACGTTATATTGAATGAAAAATGTTTGGAAGTGTTGGCATATATTGCTGTTGACAGTCATTGTTCCATTTTATGGTCCACTTTATGTAGAGTATTCAAGGAAGCCATATCCGAAAGCCGAACCGGCTTTAAGACCTCCCCCCGAAATGTTGAAATTATACGAAATGCATGAAGCGAGTCTTCAAGTTCCTATACATCCGGGCGTTTCGCAATATTCCACGCGCCAAAACCCACTCGACAAGATAACCGATCGACCAGACTCCAGTGAAAGCGGCATAAGTGTTTCGTCTGCAACGACTAAGGAGAAATCCGAAAAAACGAACGAGAAATCCGCCCTGGGGTCCGTGCTGCGGACCGCGAGGTTGACCAACGGACTGGAATCGCCGCGGACACCCAGACACGTCTCTGTGCATGGTATCGAGTGACCAGACTGACGTGTATTGGACGCAGTTTTGTGTTGACAGTTCGTAGTGGAAATTATGTCTTATGTTTTATTATAAATTTTGTATTTCATTTACTAAGAATAATTCATACGTGTATTTAAGTTTTTAACTGTCTTGTTTTTATTTTCTATTTATCCAAGAACCTTTACGTAGACCTATTTCGACGTTGAGTTATTTTTCGAATACTTGTTTAAATTATTATTGTTCAGAATTGCTCTTCTAATTTAAAATTCGAAGCGCGGAACGACAATAAAAACACTGTCCACCTTGTTTCAAACATTGAATACTCGAGCTGCATCGCAAACAATATCCAGTTTTTAATGGCATTGCTCTGTGACAGTAACAGCACTTGTATGAATGTTTTAAATGTATAACGTTGCTTTACCAGATAGACTACCTCAGCTTGCTTTTCAGGTAAAACATACAAATGTACATACATGGCATTTGTCGTGTACGGGCTACGCCCATATTTCTTGCTGATTTTAAGATGTTAACAAAAAACAAACAATACATATTATATTTGTGATAGATGTTAGGCAAAACTTATTATAAATGAATGTTCAAGTAAAATTAGCTTTGCATTTCTTGGTCCAAAGCTCTGAACGATGTATTTGCTTACATCAATCTATCAAAGACCTATAGATCTTTGAATCTATTGACGAGTCTTTTTATTTCTATTTCTGTTCTGATGTGTTTGAACACAATCTGACATCCAATATGACAATAGTATGTGAATACACGTACAGATTAAATGTAACAAAACGTATTCTTTAATTTGTCAATACTCCCAACATCATAGCTGCATGGATCAGCAACTATGGATCTTACATTATATAGAGCTAGATATGACTGCATTTGTTACGGATTAAACCATTTTTAAGGAATATATCTCACCAATGGTAGTCTGTTCACAGCAACCATTTAAATTTGTACTTAAAATCATTTGCAAGATTGCAACAACAAGTGTTAAAATTAATTGATATTGGAATGCGATAATGATAATGTCAGAAAGGAATAAAATCAACAAATCTACTACAGTTTTATCGTTGTTTATCAAAAAAAGACAGAGGATCTACACAGTGGCGTTTTAAAGTACCGATCGTGTTGATACAAATGTAAATGTTATACAAAAAGACATATAAAATGTTAGACACATTCATTAAATGATCATGTTACTCGAAAAGACATATGAAATAAATAAATGCAAAGAAATATATTTCGGAAAATTGAGTGTTCTGAGTGGTCAATGTACATAGTGTAAGAACAAAATCAAATAAGTTGGGCCCCTGGTGTGAAAATGTCAGTAGTCAAAGGATGAGCAAACACTTAATAGAATTTCTTAATAACATTTCTTTTTTACCTCAGGTAAGTTTCAAAGTTTCCCTTGATGTATTTTCCTGGGGTTGCTTCTTTAATTTGGCATTGGATTCTGAATTGTAACCTTGGCATTGGACCTGATGATCTGGTTGTTGAGTGTAATACTAATCTGACATATCATACTTTATTAATTTATTTCAAGTTATACCAAAACCCATCAATGCTGAACAAATTTTTCCTCTAGACAAAGTGTTGATAATGGATTCTTAAATCTGACCTTTGATCTTTTATTGTGACCTTGACTCAGAACATACAACCTGATTCTCATGTGTGACAAGCGGTTTCACCATGCTGATTCCTTTCCAAAGTTATTTGAAAATCTCTCAATGCTTAACAAAGCTAAACAACAGACAAATTGTTCGGGACTGATTTTCTAAATCTGACTTTTGACCTTGTACTGTGACCTTTCACCTTGGACCTTGTTCTTGTGAGCAACACTGATACCTTTATTAGTTATTAGAAAATCATTCCATTCTGGGGAAAAAAGTTAAATTTATAGAAACACAAAAAGTCATAAGTTAAAAGATCAATGAAAAAATATTTTTGTAGAAATGTACATGTACCTTCGAATAATTTACTTGTGTCTGTCACTTTGAATAAGTCTTTCCAATTGATATCAGTCTTATAACCCTCAATATTTAAGATGAAATGAGATTATGCACTAACACGCATTTAGCAAATAATGGGTTTCCTTTAATGACTGCATAGACTTTACAAGATATGCCAGTGGTAATGTACCTAACACTACAACTATACCTGTCAGTAGAAGTTCAGATCATAAATAGAGATTTGACCGATGGTATGTAAAATCTATCTGTAATAATAGTTTTCTATTTATACTCATAGAAAATGATATATAATTAGTTGAGCATAAATATCAGATTTCAAACCATTTTCTTTATCTATAATCATCGATCAACAATTTAAGCAGTGAACACTATTGTATGGAATAGAATAACACTATTATATGGAATAGAATAAAATAAATGGCTAGTAAACATTTTTTTAAAGAAAACAAATGAGTCGCGTTCTGAGAAAACTGGGCATAATGCTTGTGCGTAAAGTGTTGTCCCAGATTAGCCTGTGCAGTCCGCACAGGCTAATCA
Organism: Dreissena polymorpha; assembly: GCF_020536995.1. NCBI lineage: Eukaryota > Metazoa > Mollusca > Bivalvia > Myida > Dreissenidae > Dreissena > Dreissena polymorpha. The sequence continues at coordinate 65,320,492 of NC_068363.1, forward strand.
GGGACAACACTTTCTGCCTTAACTGGATTTTCGTGTAGAAGATACTTCCTTTAAATGAAAAATACCATAAAAGCTGAAAGTGTCGTCCCTGATTAGCCTAGGCGGACTGCACAGGCTAATCTTGGATTACAATTTACGCACATGCATTAAGCCCAGTTTTCTCAGAACGTGACTCAAATGTGCATGTTTTATGTAGCTACACTAAAATCTAACACTCAGAAAAAAGTAAACAGTTTATCACACACACACACATTTTTGATCACACACAACTGACGGATTATAATTGTAAATACTTTAGTAACAGATTTGCACACATGCTCTTCAAACAAGACTAGTCACTGAGATAGCCACCAGAAAAATCTTACTTTTACAATTAAACAAAACCTAATACTACATGCATATTCAGCAAAAGGAAACAGACAACATGATTAACCTAGGACTGTATGCAGCTCTTATTACACACGGTCAATCTAGGGCAGTATAAATCGGTCAATCTATGACAGTATAAATCGGTCAATCTAGAAAGTATACATGGGTCAATCTATGACAGTATACATAATATTAACACGAGGTTAACTTAGGCCAGTATTTGTTGCTATTTCACAGAGTTTACCTAAGAGTGTATTTAGTGCTTTTGGACTGTATTCAGTGCTATTTGACTGTTTTCAGTACTATTGGACTGTTTTCAGTACTATTGGATTAACCTAGAAATGTATTCAGTGCGATTGGACTCTATTGAGTACTGTTAGATTGCATGCATTCAGTTCTATTAACACTTAGTAAACCCAGGACTGCATTTAGTACTATTGGGTTGACCTAGGACTGTATTCAAGTCTATTTGGTTGACCTAGGACTGTATTCAGTACTATTGGATTTACCAAGGACTGTATTCAATACCATTTGGTTGACCTATTACTGTATTCAGTACTATTGGGTTAACCTAGGATTGTATTCAGTACTATTGGGTTTACCTAGGATTGTATTCAGTACTATTGGGTTTACCTAGAACTGTATTCAGTACTATTTGGTTGACCTAGGACTGTTTTCAGTACTATTGGGTTTACCTAGGACTGTATTTAGTACTATTGGGTTGACCTAGGACTGTATTAAGTTCTATTTGGTTGACATAAGACTGTATGCAGTTCTATTTGGTTGACCTAGTACTGTATTCAGTACTATTTGGTTGACCTATGACTGTATTCAGAACTATTTTGCTGACCTAGGACTGTATTCAGGTCTATTTTGTTGACCTAGGACTGTATTCAGTGCTCTTTATTCAGTGTGAACCCAGGATTGTATTCAGTGCTATTGGGTTAACAAAGGACTGTATTAAGTGATTTTGGACTGTATTCAGTGCTACTGGTTAACATAGGACTGTATTCAGTGCTACTGGGCTAACCTTGGACTGTATTTAATAGTATTGGGTTAACATAGAACTGTATTCAGTACAATTGGGCTAACCTGGGACTGTATTTAGTGCTATTGGCTTGACCTGGGACTGTATTCAGTACTATTGGGTTGACCTTGGACTGTATTCGGTTCTGTTTTTTCAGAATGAATACTGGACTGTATTCAGTGCTGTTGGGTTAACACAGGACTGTATTCAGTGATTTTGTACTGTATTCAGTATAAATCAACGACTTAATCCAGTGCTACTATTTTACCTTAAGACTGTATTCAGTGCTCTTGGACTGTATTCCTTGCAACTGGGTTAACATTGGACTGTATGCAGTGCTATAGGCTTAACCTAGGTCTGTATTCAGTGCTATTTGATTAACCTAAGACTGTATTCAATTATATTTGGTTGACCTAGGACTGTATTCAGTCCTATTTGGTTGACATAGGACTGTATTCAGTACTATTTGGTTGACCTAGGACTGTATTCAGTACTATTGGGTTAACCTAGGACTGTATTCAGTGCTATTCACTTACCCATCTATAGTCTTAGGAAAACAGAATGGACTTAGATCCAATGTCAAGCATTTTATAAAAACATGGGACATAAACATGTGTAACAGCTCACAGTAAAGAAATGTCAGTTGAAACAGAAAGCATAATCATTTAACATTTAATCCTTATAAGCATTTTTCATTCTTAGTCTTAAGTGAAAAAGAAATTTGGTTAATTTGGATCCAGTTTGGAAATACCATGAAGCACATAACAATGTTTGCTTACTGTGACTTATAGAGTGAATGGACATTAGAGTTAACCAGTGGAAAAATCACAGTGCTGAACTGCATCCCTAATGACTTGACCATTATTCAGACTCACAAAAAGAAATAGACCACAGACTCAACCAATTGGGAAACACTGCAAAGCTAAACAAGGCAAACAACCAGTTGCCGAAAAAGTATCTGTCCACAAGAGTAAGCAGGACACCGTGACTGAGGTTGCTCCACGCGTTACCAAGGAGACCCAGTGAACCGCCCTCATTCTTGTCACCAAGGGAACGAATCACTGTGGCAATGTAGAGGATGCTGAAGGGAGAGATTAGCAGAAGAAGGAGCTTCTGGCCCCACTGGGATACTCTGAAAAAGTTAAAGAAATGAGCCTTGTGCACAAAGTGTTATCCCAGATTAGCCTGTGCAGTCCACACAGGCTTATTAGGGATGACAGTTTTCGCCAAGACTTGATTTTTGTTAAAAAGAGACTTCCGTTAAACGAACAAATACAATAAAAGTGGAAAGTGTCCTCCCTTAATATCCTGTGCGGACTGCACAGGCTAATCTGGGACAACACTTTATGCACATGCATTACACTCACGTCTCTCAAAGCTGGGCTCAAATAGATGTGGGGGGTTACTGCAGATACTAGTGAATAGTATTCTTGGACTTTAAAGGGGCCTTTTCATGTTTGGGTAAATTGACAAAATTGAAATAAGTTGTTTCAGAATCGCAAATTTTCGTTTTAGTTATGATATTTGTGAAGAAACAGTAATACTGAACATTTACCATGCACTGAAATAGCCAGTATATGCATCTTTTGACGATTTAAAAACCTGAAAATCATAAAGCGTTGCAACACAAAACAAATTAATTATTTGGTGAGTTCTGTTGTTGTCGTTATATTTGTTTTTTGAAACTACAAGGATTGTTTATATAAAGTATAAAATAAATCTCAAATTGTATGCCGAAGGATGGCCGAGTGGTCTAAGTGGTAGACTTTTTACTCCAGGAATCCAGGGGTCAGTGGTTCAAGCCCTGCTGAGGGTTACCTTTTTTTCTCTTTTTTATTTAAATTTATTCTTGATTTTTCACTGGAGCTTTTGATATTCAATGTTTACATTTATCATTATAAAGCATTAAATGACAAACTTCAAAACATGCCAAAATCTGTGAAAAGGCCCCTTTAATGAAAAATATAAATTATTTTAACTATTTAGCTGTGAAATGAAGTTTGACATTCTTACATAATTGTTTCAATAAGTTTCTACAGTTTAACTCTTTCTAAATGTAAATAAACAGTGGAAAAAGCTTTCAATTAAAGAAATGGATTTGGTAGATTAGAATTTATATGCCCGTGTGATCATAGAACTTAATATTTGTATAAAACCTAGACAAACAGTTCCTTTTCAAAAAAGGTTTTGGACCAAACACAGACAAAAACAAACAAGAACATGTTTGTAAACCATGAATGCCCTTCCCCAACTAAAATTAATTGTAAATGGTTTAAATACCCTACATGTAGACTTCATCATACGATCAAAATCATTATAAAGGTAAACAAGGATATCAGTAAAACTGATGGATGCTCCCCAATCATGCTTTGTCGATAAATGGATTAATTGTGAAGAAAAAAGTATGACCTTGAGAATATCTATTATTAGCATCGGTGACCTTGACCCCAGTGACCTCAAACCTCATCAAAAGAGGTCCATGCAAGGTACCTAAAAGCCAAATATGTAAGAGATCGTTTAAATATTGAAGGCGCTATGAGAAACTGTAAGAAAAGTGTGATGGAAAAAATCTATTATTAGCCTCAGTGACCTTTACCGCAGTGACCTAAATCCTCATCAAAAGGTAGATGTTCATGCAAGGTACCTTCATGCCAAACATGTAAGAGATCGGTAAAATATTGAAGGCACTATGAGAAACTGTAAAAAAAGTGCGGTGGAAAAAATCTATTATTAGCCTTGGTGACCTTGACCACAGTATCCCTCAAACCTCATCAAAAGGTAGAGGTCCACGCTAGGTACCTTCAAGCAAAATATGTAAGAAATCGGTAAAATATTGAAGGCGCTGTGAGAAACTGTAATAGAAAAGGGACGGAAAAAATCTATTATTAGCCTCACCTGACCTTGACCTCAAACTCATCAAATATATCATTGAGACCAATCTTCTGACCAAATTTCATGAAGATTGGACAATAAATTTGACCTCTAGAGTGTTTCATAGTAAAAACACTCTTTAAAGAGTGTTTTTACTATGAAATATGTATATCTTTATCCCTACTGGATATAACTCTAGAGTGTTAACAAGGTTTTACTAAAGCCATATATACATGTAGCCATATAAGGAAAAATGCCCCGCCCCCTGGTGGCCATGTTTATAAAGCAACCGAAACCATTTTCAAACTCATCCAAGATACATGTATCATTGAGACATATCTTCTGACAAAGTTTCATGAAGATCGGAAAATAAATGTGGCCTCTAGAGTGTTAACAAGGTTTTACTATAGCCGTATAAGGAAAAATGCCCCGCCCCCTGGCAGCCATGTTTTTCAACCAACCGGCATCATTTTTGAACTCGTCTAAGATATTATCGGGATGAATCTTCTGACCAAGTTTAATGAAGATCGGACAGTAAATGTGGCCTCTAAAGTGTTAACAAGATTTTACTATAGCGATGTAAGGAAAAATGACCCGCCCCTTGGAAGCCATGTTTTTTAAGCAAACATAATTATTTTCAAACTCATCCAAGATATCATTGAGACCAATCTTCTGCCCAAATTTCATGAAGATGGACAATAAATGTGGCCTCTAGAGTGTTAACAAGGTTTTACTATAGCCATATATAGCCATGTAAGGAAAAATGCCCCGCCCCCTGGTGGCCATGTTTTTAAAGCGACCAGAACCATTTTCGAACTCATTTGAGATATAATTGGGACAAATATTCTGACCAAGTTTCAGGATGATCAGAAAATAAATGTGACCTCTAGAGTGTTAACAAGGTTTTACTATAGCCATATAAGGAAAATAGCCCCGCCCCCGTGGTGGCCATGTTTTTCAACCAACCGGCCTTATTTTGAAATCCTCCAAGATATCATTGGGATGAATCTTCTAACCGAGTTTCATGAAGATCGGACTATAAATGTGGCCTCTAGAGTGTTAACAAGATTTTACTATAGCCATATATAGCCATATAAGGAAAAATGCCCCGCCCCTTGGCAGCCATGTTTTTCAAGCAAATGTAACCATTTTCAAAGTCATCCAAGATATCAATAAGACAAATCTTCTGACCAAATTTTATGAAGATTGAGCAATAAATGTGGCCTCTAGAGTGTTAACAAGGTTTTACAATAGCCATATAAGGAAAAATGCCACGCCCCCGCGGTGGCCATGTTTTTCAACCAACCGGCATCATTTTGAAATCCTCCAAGATATCATTGGGATGAATCTTCTAACCGAGTTTCATGAAGATCGGACTATAAATGTGGCCTCTAGAGTGTTAATAAGATTTTACTATAGCCATATATAGTCATATAAGGAAAAATGCCCCGCCCCTTGGCAGCCATGTTTTTCAAGCAAAGGTTACCATTTTTGAACTCATTCAAGATATCATTGGGACAAATCTTCTGAGCAAGTTTCATGAAGATCTGAAAATAAATGTGGCCTCTAGAGTGTTAACAAGGTTTTACTATAGCCATATAAGGAAATATAGAGAAAACTGCCCCGCCCCCTGGCGGCCATGTTTTTTCACCGATCTGGACCATTTTCGAACTCGTCCGAGATATCAATGAAACCAATGTTTTGACAAAGTTTCATGATGATTGGGCTAAAATTGTGTTTCGAATTCAGTTGAGGTATTAATGGGACAAATATTCTGACCAAGTTTCATGAAGATCAGACAATAAATGTGGCCTCTAGAGTGTTCACAAGGCAAAATGTTGACGCCCCACTACGGACAACGGACAAAAGGCGATCACAAAAGCTCACCATGAGCAAGTTGTGCTCAGGTGAGCTAAAAAGTGACGGAAAAAATATAATATTAGCCTCTGTGACCTTGACTGCAATGACCTCAAACCTCATGAAAAGGTAGAGGTCCATGGAAGGTACCTACATGCCAAATATGAAAGAGATCGGTGAAATATTGAAGGTGCTATGAGAAACTGTAACAAAAGTGTGAGAAACTGTAAGAAAAGTGTGAAGGAAAAAATATTTTATTAGACTCAATGACCTTGACTTTGACCCCAGTGACCTCAATCTTCATCAACAGGTAGAGTTCCATGCAAGGTACATACATGCTAAATATGTAAGAGATCGGTAAAATATTGAAGGCGCTCCTATGAAAAACTGTAACAAAAAAAGGTGACGGAAGTTAAGACAAACTGGCAACTATATGCTCCCCATATATATATATACTAGTATATATATATGGGGAGCATAAAAACCAGAGCTGTGGCGTAGTGGATATGGTGTTCCCCTTACAAGGTCACCTGTTTTGATTCCTAATGTAGGAGCGTTCTTTAAATCTCCCTCAAAGACACCCATTACTGGTTCTTCCTGGAAAAGGACTCAAGAGTGTTTTAATAATCCTTCTGCGTTTCGAGCATTTGATGATAAATAATTAGGTCTAAATTGGTAAAAAAAATAATTTATAGCTGCTAGTACCATAATATATCTCATAATTATGGAATTCAGTGTCCAATGTTCAGAAAAATTATCAAAACAGGAAGCCCCCTTATAAAGGGATGTTTTATGGATACATTGTACTAACAGTGGTCAAAATATATGTCCACCTATTTAATTTAAAATTACAAGCCACCTTTGACCTGCTGTCCTGAAAATCAAAGGCTTTTTTCCATACTGAACAATTAAAGTGATATTATGCGCATTTTTCACTGTCAAATTGAGCTGGAAAGAATTAACAGGTCAAAAGAGTTAGTTAAAATCAGGTATCTGACCAATTATCTGCAACTCATATTGTTACGTTCACATGATTGTACAGTCCTCTAAGCCGAGCGGAACTGTCTTTTTATTAGGATCAGAGTTAGTGTTCGTGTGTCATATGAACAAATCTGCACTAAAACTAAATTTAGATTCACATCGTACATCGAATCATTTCTGTTGTCAGTACGGTTGATATTGAAATGCATTCTTTTTCTCTTTCCGGGATATTGTTTTAGTATGTTGATGCTGCATTAACAAATATAAGTGTATATCAAGTAAAACCACCAAAATAAACAACAATTGTGATAGATTACTATAAACATAGCATATACTGTAAGTTACGCATAATATCACTTTAACCATCATACCAATCTGCATGATCGTAGGTCAAATGTTCTTAAGATTTTGTATGAATAACAAAATGGTCTACAGACTGACCAACCATCCAAAAAAAGCAACAGATAGGTGCAAAGCAAGGAGGGGGGGGGGGGGGGGGGTCAGAAAATTTTACCACGGTAACGTGCTTCAAGGCAACGTAGGAGCCTAAAACCATGGCAACTTATAAAGAAAATGTAAAGCAAATACAACTGTGTCCTTCTCATTCCTCCCTTTGATATTTACCTGGACTTGGATGGATGCACAAGGACTGAGACTGGTACGAATAAGACAGCGAGGAAGTATGCCAGGGAGATGTTCATAAGGGCAAGACCAAATAACATGAGGGACTGGAATATCAGAGTCAACGCCTTTAACAGCCTCCAGTCAAAATTCAGCCGCTTTTCTTCAGAGGTTCGCCTGCAGAGAACAATAAGCATTGGGCTATTGGTTCAAATATAAAAGCAAATGTGCAAAATTATTTTAAATAAAAATGAATGTGAACTTTTTAATATTTCGCACCTTAAAAAGGGGGATAGCTCCTATGTCTTCGTAGTCACATATGCTGTTAAGCTTCTTAGGTGTTAAAGGGATAAATGTCTAGAAATAAATGACCATGTGTGGAGCCTTCTCAGTAAGCTATGACTTACACACAGGTAGATTGAAAACCAAACATGTGTACATTTGAAAGTGCCTGAGTTGACATAAGATGGAATAATTAAAACTCACAAAAACACAAAGTGTTAATAAAAACAAAAAACAGTGTACCTTGCAATCATTTTAGGAAACATTAATGACGCAGTAAAGAGGGCAATAAAGCCATAAAAGATTCCGTCCTCTACGTTCATTTTGAATGGCACTGCCACACTGGACAGCAACTCTGGGCCTGTATAGCACAGCACTGACATGATCACACTGCTCAGCACCAATGGCAGAATGGATAACACACCCGATGGTTGGTCATCATGCTGTAAACAGAGTACTTAATGTGTAAAGCACATGAATTGGTCTTGAATCGCATTTATATGTTTTAATATATGTAAACAGACTTCTAACCATTTATAATACGTTTATTGGTCAAGCATGTTTGAAAATATGTATACAGACTTCTTACTGTATAAAATACATGAATGGGTCGAGCATTGTGAATGTTTTTTTAACAGTGTGTATACTGTCAGTTAAGGATGACAAGCGTGTATCTTAGATGCATTAAAAGGCCAGATACTTCCTTGTGTGGGTAATGACAGTTGGTGATATGTGAAAACAGCATGTCAATTTGTGTTGAATCCATGTTCACTGGGGCTCACGTCCATTTCATAAACTTATTTTCAGTTGACCCAATTATACAAATGAAGTATTAAACAAGAAATGTTTAACAGGTATCCTCTTACTGTTTAAGACTTTATAAATATTAATTTCTTCCCAAAAGCTAACAGGCCAATTTGAATGACTGTAGTTCAAAGCCTTCTCTAGGTATACTGCAGAAACAAAAATTTTGTTAAAAGCACCGGCGACATTGAAGTTTGACCTGCTGAATTCAAAGTTGTTCATGTTAAAACACCCTGTGACCTTGATCTTTTACCTGTCTCAAAGTTGCTAGGCATCTTCCTTTCCCTTCCAAGTTCTCAGCTAACAAATTTAGACTCGGCTTACAAATTATGACTCGGCTAACAAATTAGGACTCGGCTAACGAAATGAAGACTCAGATAAAAAATTTAGACTCAGCTTACCAATTTACACAATCACAGATTAAACTATAATCTAGATAACTAACTAGTAAAAGCTTAAATAATTCAGGCCCGGTGACCTTGACCTAGCTCCTCTTGATGTTTAAATAATTAGGAACCTTCCTTTCCACTCAAGAAACCATCATGCAAGTTTGGATGATTATTTGTAAAAGTGTTCTCCATATATCGCCCCGAAATTGATTTCATGTTAAATGACTGTGACCTTGACCTTTAATCTCTTGTCCTTATAATCCTCAAACCTCTTCCATTCCTTCCAAGCAACAAGCACACCAACTTGAATAATCATAGATCAAAAGAGAAAAAGATATCGTTCTATCGGTCTATGAAACAACTTACCATCATACTGACCGACCAACATAAAGGTGCAAGCATAAACTCTTTTCTTAAAATTGTGGGCCTATCCAGAAAGTACAAATAAAAAAATCAGTTTGTGGGAAGTTTACTCAAAACAAACTTATCTACATATGTACAATTTACCATATGTCTGTTCAGACACCTAACATGACGTAACATGCCTCACCATCAACCAGTTGTATATTTCTTTGTATTGTGTTATATGTGGAATGATGGGCATATTGCCTTTTTTTCTGAATAAAGCTGGGAGGGGGGTATCTATGTTGCAAGATATATTGTTACTTTTTTATACAAATAAAAACAATTGATTCACTGACATATTTTAAGATTTACATGTAGTTAGATTCAAAAGTTTAGGGCCACAAACTTTAAATTCATTGAAGACAAGTATAACAATAATAGAGCTGTCGTACATACATCATCAATATCAGTATCCTCTTCAACAACGTCATGGAGGGATTTTGTATCCAGTTTTTCCCCAGTTTTTTCCTGTGTTGCAGCCGTGGTCTCAGTGACGTTCTTATCACTGCCCGCCTTTCCCTGCCCCACAGCAATGTCGGTATCGGTGTCTGGCTTGCTTGCATCAGCACTTAGCTTCACCCACAATGCAATAGCTTTCATCAGGGTCAAGGTCAATGATCACATTAAAGAATTTGTAATATTAAGTATGTATCTGTCTCATTTTTTTGATATATCAATATTACTGATAGTATTGACAATTGTTTGTGCATTACCTTAAATTCAAGATTAAACATGCAAATTAGTTAAATTGATATACCCCACCAAAAATACATTTTGTGACATACGGACATCACCAATGCTATATCCCTTCGCCTTTGATGAGGTTTAAAAAAAACTGTAATAAAAACTTACACTTCCATTTTGAAATAAGCATAACTATAATACAAAATGTATCATTTCTGATAAAATGGCCACTTATTTTCTGAAAGGAATATTCTTACTGTATACAAATTATTCATGTAATTGTTTCAATACTGTACTATTTAAACATTTAATTATATAGGATTTACTTTAAATTTATTACTCTAAAGTTTTTGAATACTTTAAAATAATAGTTGTATATTGCATCCATATTTACAGGTCAAACTTATTTTAGATAAGAAATATTGCAAATAATTATTCGTTGTGTCAGTATTAACAAGGCAAAATGTTGACCTCACACCTATTTCGTAAAAGGATAATGAAAATAATTATTTTTTAAATTGTCTGTATTAACAGGACAAAATATTCAGCTCAAACTTATTTTGTGAAAGGATATTTTAAATAGACATGAGCAGACTTTTATATTTTCATATTTACAGGGAAAAAATTGCCCTTCTTTTAATTGCATGAAAGGATATTTTTATTAGACATGAGCAGCATATAATGGCAAATGGGATCATGTAGAGCCCAATGGACACATAGCGCTCTGTTCCTGGTAGCAGGTAGAAGAAGAACGACTGGTGGAACCGCTCCAGGAGGTTGTTCAGGCTGCGGAATATCCCTTCAACAACTCTGAAATGGAAAATAAAACACATATGTGCCACAGATAAATTGTTTTTATGAGGGTGAATACTCGAACATTTCCGAAATCAATGCCGCACAAAAATGGATGTGGTGTCCTCCTAGCAACTGGTCACAGGTTTAATCCCCATTGTGGAAGTGTTCTTTAGATCTCGCCCAAAGAATCCAAGTACAAGTTTTACCCAGGAAACAGACTCAAGAGCATTTCAATAAGCCTTCCGCTTTTGATGCAATAGAGATAAAGTAAATAGGTTTATACTAATTAAATAAAGAAATGCCAACCTGCCGACAGTGTCCAAGGAGAACCGTCCGGTCTTCTTCTTGCACACAGCTTCCAGTGTAACAGCCTCGATGTGGTAGCGATGGAAGAGGCCGTGGTTGCCAGAGGGGGAACCGGATGCCTGGGCCCACATCATCCTCACCATGGTGCCGGCAGACTGCAGGTAGCCTTGAGGGGTCTCTGCCTCCATGTCTGAGACATCCGCCTAACAGGAAACAAAATCTGGGGTGCAATATAAGAACCGCCACAGGGCAAGAAAATACCCTACCCCCCTTACACCCATCAACCAAACTCTTCATTAGTGTATAGATTTGTTAAAACAATGGGGCCATAGGTCCAAAGACACTAACCTGAAACCCAACGGAACTAGACAATTCTGAAAGGTGTGAGCTGATTCATGAAGATTGGACCAAAAAAGTGAAAGCCATATAAGGCAAACTGCCCCTCCCCCTGTTTTCCAACAACCCAGAAGAATTTTCTACCTCAACCAAGAAGTCATTACAACAAGTGTTCTGACTAAGCTTCATATAAATTGCACAAAAAATGTGATTTTAGAAAGTTACCAAGGTTTCACTACAGCCATAACAGGAAAACTGTCCCACTGTCTGGCAGCAATGTATTTCAACAAACCATAACCATTTTCTAACTCAGCTGAGCTATCATAAGATCAAATGTTCTGACCAAGTTTCATACAGATTGGAATATGAATGTGACATCTAGAGTGTTAACAAGGTTTTACTATCGCCAAAAAAGTAAAAATGCCCCCCCCAAACCGCCATGTTTTTCAACAGACTGGAACCATTTTCAAACTCATTCAAGATAACATTCAAACATATGGTCTGACTAAGTTTCAAGAAGGTTGGACAATAAATGTTTCTACTTGAGTGTTAACAAGGTTTTACTATAGACTGTATCGACAATGTTCTTGCGCCAGCGAACAGGTAAACATGAGAGACGCAACTCTCCAATACACTACATTACTAGTGGTTTACAACTGTTGAATGGGGTTAAGAAGTATTCTCAACAATTGGCCATGCTTATCAGCAACGGTAATAAATAATCACTTAACACCACATAATCACACATGCATGAAAAATTTACCATCTGCAGGTCAATAACTTGTTTATAGACTATAGTTTTATCCTAAGAATATAATTTAATAAACGTTAAAAGCCCTTTCTAAACATTTATTGATTCTTAGTTTTAATACTATCTTTTCTTGTAATTTACAAAATTTAATAATTGTTCTTGTTATTAACATAATCTTGTAATTTGCATAATTTAATAAATCCTAAGAATATAATTTTATCAATGTTAAAAGCATGGTTTAAGCATGTATTGATTCTCCATTTTAATAGTATCTTTTCTTGTAATTCACATTATCTTGTAAACTTAAATAATTTAATAAATGTTATTGTAATTTACATAATTTAATAACTGTTAAAAGCCTTCATCCTAAGAATATAATTTAATAACTGTTAAAAGCCCTGTTTAAGCATTGATTGATTCTTAGTTTTAATATTATCTTTTCTTGTAATTTTCATAGCATATATATGTTCTGAACATAATAACGGCAGTATGCTACATAGGTGTTTTTATGCATAAATTTGAACTTTAGATAAAGAAATAATTAATAACATGGAAACATTTTCATCAAATCCTGAAGCTTTGCAATTATAAAACAACAATAAAACACCATAAGTACAGAGGAATGTATACAAGTCAGTGATAAACTGATATGTACGCTGGCTGGGAAAATCTTTTGTTTACCTGTTTCAATTCACTGGCAGTATCTTGTCGATACAGTGTATAGCCATATAAGGAAAACTGCGCTGCCCCCTGGTGGCCATGTTTTTTAACCAACTGGAACCATTTTCCAACTAGTCCAAGATATCATTGAGACAATTGTTCTGACCAAGTTTCATTTAGTTTGGAAAATAAATGTGGCCTCTAAAGTGTTAACAAGGTGAATGATGACGACACACAACAGACAAAGCATGACCAACAAAAGTTGATCACAAAATCTCACCATAAGCACAATATGCTCAGGTGAGCTAATTAGTTTAAAAATGAAAGGGAGGAAATCAGCTGAAAGGAGAAATTATACCCCTGACCCCTGGTTTGCTTACAACTGAGTCCTGTTCTGGAAAAACTGGGCTTCTTGTATGTGTGAAAAGTGTCATCCCAGATAAGCCTGTGCAGTCTTCACAGGCTATTCTAGGACAACACTTTCCGCCTAGACTTGATTTTTTTTACAGTGGAAACCCTCTAAACCGGATCCTCTTCATACCGGAATCCTCTCTAAACCGGTCAAATTGTCCGGTCCCATTTTTTTCCCTATAATACCATGCGTAAAATATCTCCTGGAGACCGGAATCCCCTCAATTCCGAATACCGGTCATTCTTTAGATCAAAATTGGGTCATTCCATACGTAATTGTACCCCTCTAAACCCCTCAGGTCCGGTTTATCGCACCTCAGACCTAGTGTCAAAAAGTTGTGAATAGTGGATCAAAGATGCGTGAAATTAATAAAGGTGGTCGAAAATTTGTAAACTGTAATAATCGCAAACCAATTTAAAGATACTTATCCTGTGATGTATATATTGATCAAAGATATACTGATTATAATTACTGATAACAAACATAGAGTTCTTTAGTGTTTTGTTGTTGATGTAGGAAGACATGTTAAATTTAAATAATCTTAATGCTATTATATTTTGTGTAGTTTATTACAAATTCTAATTTAGTGTCATATAAAATGGTGATTTGCAGAGTTCTTGAAGCAGTTGCATTTAGATATTCATTTAAATTTTCAAATTGGTAATTAAGATAACTAAGACTAACAAGAGCACCGCCTTGCGGGTGCAGACCGCTCATCTATTTTCTTTTTAAAGGTGAAGGGACTATCATTTTCAATCACAAAGGAGGGAGGGGTGGATAGAAGAGGGGTGCATTGTGTGGGGGTGTGGACATTTATTACATTATCTTCCAAAAATGCGAAAAAAAGGAAAAAAAAATCGGGGAGGGGGGGGGGGGGGGGTGGGGGGGGTGGGTGGGGGGGGGGGGTGGGGATTCTTGGGTGCGATGGTTGGACGGTATTTCAAACATAAAATAATAAAAATAAATATTTGTGTTTTGTAACCGTTTCAAAAAACATAAATTGGGGGGGGGGGGGGGGGGGGTGAGGTGGGGGGGGGGTATAGTGTGAGGGTGTGGTGGTAATTTGTGATCTTAAAAAAAAAAAAAAAAAAAAATTTAGGGGGGGGGGGGGGGATTCGGGTGGGGGGTGGGGGGAGGGGGGGTGGGGGGAGGGGGGGTGGGGGGTTGTTTCTTGGGTGCAATGGTTTGGACGGTATTTCAAACATAAAATAATCAAAATAATAGTTTAGTTTTTTAACCGTAAAAAAAAAATGGGGGGGGGGGAGGGGGGGGCACGGGCGATGGTTTGGGTGGAGTCTATTATGGTATGTCAGGTAAGAGTAGTTTTGTCAAAGTATCAATCAAATCTAATCATAAACAAAGAAGTTATGGCAATTTTAGCAAAATTTAATAATTTGACCTTGAGAGTCAAGGTCATTCAAAGGTCAAGGTAAAATTCAACTTGCCAGGTACAGTAACCTCATGATAGCATGAAAGTATTTGAAGTTTGAAAGCAATAGCCTTGATACTTAAGAAGTAAAGTGGATCGAAACACAAAATTTAACCATATATTCAAAGTTACTAAGTCAAAAAAGGGCCATAATTCCGTAAAAATGACATCCAGAGTTATGCAACTTGTCCTTTTACTGTACCCTTATGATAGTTTGCGAGTGTTCCAAGTATGAAAGCAATATCTATAATACTTTAGGGGTAAAGTGGACCAAAACACAAAACTTAACCAAACTTTCAATTTTCTAAGTATAAAGGGCCCATAATTCCGTCCAAATGCCAGTCAGAGTTACATAACTTTGCCTGCACAGTCCCCTTACGATAGTTAATAATGGTTGCAAGTATGAAAGCAATAGCTTTGATACTGTAGGAATAAAGTGGACCTAAACACAAAACATAACCAAATTTTCAATTTTCTAAGTATAAAAAGGGCACATAATTCTGTCAAAATGCCAGTCAGAGTTACATTACTTTGCCTGCACAGGCCCATTATGATAGTTAGTAAGTGTTTCAAGTATGAAAGCAATAGCTTTGATACTTAAGGAATAAAATGGACCTAAACACAAAACTTAACCAAAATTTTCAATTTTTTAAGTATAAAAAGGGCACATAATTCTGTCAAAATGCATGCCAGAGTTATCTAACTTTGCCTGCCCAGTCCCCTCATGATAGTAAGTAAGTGTACCAAGTTTGAATGCAATAGCATTGATACTTTCTGAAAAAAGTGGACCTAAACGCAAAACTTAACCAAAATTGTCAATTTTCTAAGTATAAAAAGGGCACATAATTCAGTCAAAATGCACGCCAGAGTTATCTAACTTTGCCTGTCCAGTCCCCTCATGATAGTAAGTAAGTGTACCAAGTTTGAATGCAATAGCATTGATACTTTCTGAGAAAAGTGGACCTAAACGCAAAACTTAACCGGACGCCGACGCCGACGCCGACGCCAAGGTGATGACAATAGCTCATAATTTTTTTTCAAAAAATAGATGAGCTAAAAATGACCGAACCTCCTTCTAAGCGAAGGCGCGTGGAATTGTCTCTGGAAGACAAAATCAAATTGATAAAAGAGTCAGAGATGTTCCCTAAACTTACACTCAAGATTCTGTCAGAGAAATATAGGCAGGAAAGTCGACGATCGGGGATATCGTGCGAAAAAAAGTCTGCGTACATATCTCATTGGGAAAACAACTCTTCACCAAACAAAAGTCGGTTTAACAATGAAATGAAATTAAAAAACATCAATGAACTTGTATGGGACTGGTTCTGTATTGTAAGGGCTAAGTCATTGCCGATCTCTGGTCCGATCATACAGGAAAAGGCACGGAGCTTTGCTAAGGAACTAGGAATTAGTGACTTTAAAGCTTCTTATGGGTGGCTGTGTCGTTGGAAAATGTTTTTCAGTATAAAAAGGAACTAAATTCACCTAAAAAATGCATACATGTATAAAATTGTTTGTTTTTCATAGTGCACTGTTTGTTTTATGTTGTGAATGATATTGCTTTCGAATCAATAGATTAAGTGACATGTGTTGTTCTTATGTGATGCAGTTTCAATAAATGTATATATAAATAAACTATTAAATTTTGCTCAAAGTTTTTTTTTCCACATCAGCTATGTAATTGAGCTTCTGAAAGTAAACTAGACAATGTCCCCTCTAAACCGGAATCATCTCTAAACGGGAATTTCCTCTTGGTCCTGGGGATGTCCGGTTTAGAGGGGTTCCACTGTATAAGAAACTTTTTTTAACGAAAAATTCCATACATTGCTGATAAAGCCTGTGTTTACAACACAAGCTAATCTTGGATGACACTTTATGCACATGTATAAAGCCCAAATTTCACAAAACATGGCTGAATTAAGATTTAAGTTTTCATCATAAACATGACTTATATCCTAGAACCACCTTGTCAGCTATGTTCCATGACAAATTACTCAGGAGTCTGTGGATCACTAAGGAAGGAGAGTGCTTTGCTTACTCAGGAGTCTGCGGATCACTAAGGAAGAAGAGTGCTTTGCACATCTACACTTCATGGGGTTGACATATTTGACGTTGCAATTTAACAAATTGAGAAATGTGAAAGTTCAATCCAGTTTCATATTTACATAAATTCATATGTTCACTCAAGTTTATGTTTAATTGTTTTAAAACAAACAGAAATTACTGTAGCTTTGTTAGCATTTTTCACCATGTCAACTTTTCTAAATTGTTTATTCATTGAAAATCTGAATGATTTGCACAAAAAAAGTTGGTTTGGCTGCTAAGTTGTCTACAGAAAATGTTAAGAGACAATGCCACCACTAAACACCCACCCATTAAATACAACAGGGGCATTTAATTCTATAAATGTTTACATGTAAGCATTGACTACTTTTACTACAATTAATACAGTATTTTGCAGGATCGTACAGGAATTCAAAAATTGAATAATTAACAAGGGCTGTTTGTAAAACATGCATGCCCCCCATATGGGCTCTCCGTTGTAGTGAGAGCCATTGTGTGAATATGTTTTTTGTCACTGTGACCTTGACCTTTGACCTAGTGACCTGAAAATCAATAGGGGTCATCTGCCAGTCATGATCAATGTACCTATGAAGTTTCATGATCCTAGCCAAAATATTCTTGAGTTATCATCCGGACACCATTTTACTATTTCGGGTAACCGTGACCTTTGACCTAGTGACCTAAAAATCAATAGGGGTCATCTGCGAGTCATGATCATTCTACCTTTCAAGTTTCATGATCCTAGGAATAAGCGTTCTTCAGTTATCATCCGGAAACCATTTTACTAATTCGGGTCATCGTGACCTTGACCTTTGACCTAGTGACCTGAACATCAATAGGGGTCATCTGCGAGTCATGATCAATCTACCTATCAAGTTTCATGATCCTAGGCCTAAGCCTTCTTGAGTTATCATACGGAAACCATTTTACTATTTAGGGTCACTGTGACCTTGACCTTTGACCTAGTGACCTCAAAATCAATAGGGGTCATCTGCGAGTCCTGATCAATCTACCTATCAAGTTTCATGATCCTAGGCCTAAGCGTTCTTGAGTTATCATCCGGAAACCATTTTACTATTTAGGGTCACTGTGACCTTGACCTTTGACCTAGTGACCTGAAAATCAATAGGGGTCATCTGCGAGTCATGATCAATCTACCTATCAAGTTTCATGATCCTAGGCCTAAGCCTTCTTGAGTTATCATCCGGAAACCATTTTACTATTTCAGATCACCGTTACCTTGACCTTTGACCTAGTGACCTCAAAATCAATAGGGGTCATCTGCAAGACATGATCAATGTACCTATGAAGTTTCATGATCCTAGGCCCAAGCGTTCTTGAGTTATCGTCTGACAACCACCTGGTGGACGGACCGACCGACCGACAGACCGACATGAGCAAAGCAATATACCCCCTCTTCTTCGAAGGGGGGCATAAATATCACTAATGCAGACTTGTCAAGAGTTATATTGATACAGTGATTAAAATCTTGATCAATTTACCCTGCAAAATGCACTATATATGGAAAGTATTACAGTTTACCTTGTTGTGTAGTTTGACTTGCAGCCCATGCCGGTTACACAGCCTAACCACAAGGTTGACAAGGTCAAGGTTGGGCAGCTGGCCGTTCAGGCCCTCCATCTTGATGTTCATGAATTGGATATTACTGTCGGGTATCTCCAGATTCAGGGCCGCCTGTATCTGACCACTTCGAGCTGGCAACTCATCTGGCCTGATGTCTGTACATTCAACAAATGAACCTCAATCTGGGAAAATGGGGCTTAATGCATGACTGTACAAGTGTCGTATCTGATTAGCCTGTGCAGTCCGTAGAAGCTATCTTGAACAACACTTTCTGCCCAAAGAGGATTTTCGCCAAGAAGAGCTTTCCTTTATATGAAACCAATACTTTAAAGCTGAAAGTGTAGTCCCTGATGTGAAGACTGCACAGGCTAATCTGACAACATTTTTGGCACATGCATTAAGCCCCGTTTTGGAAAGCAATGCTAAAAAAGATGCATTGCAATAAATGGAGCCATGCTCTGTGAATAAGGTGTTTAATGCATGTGGGTAAAGTGATTGTCTCAGATTAGCCTGTGTAGTCCACACAGGCTAACTGGGGACGACACTTTCTGGTTTTATGATATTTTTAGTTTCAAGAAAGTCTCTTCTTAGCAATAATCAAGTTGAGGAAAAAAGTGTCGTCCTTGATAAGCCTGTGCGAGGCTAATCTGGGACGACAATTTACGCACATGCATTAAACCCCTTTATCACAGAGCACTGCCCAATGGGAAAACCTGTCATAATGTATCTACGTTAGGTCTCGTGCACTATCAGAGTGCATCTGTTTACAGAGACGTCCCAGAGCAGCAAAAATACATGGAAAAAGTCATGTTGGATTAGATTATAGCGATTACACAGGCTGATGAAGTTCATTGCATTTCCCAGATATACATTTAACATAAATTACTATACTCTTTTAGGTGAATTAACATTCAAAAACTCATATATAGCAAAACTTCATGTCTCTATAACAAAAACATATTGCACTTCTTTCTCTTGATTAAATTACTATTAATCAGTTTGTATCCCTCAGTGGTCTAGTATTGCCTATTTCTAAAGAGTCCCTTTTTATGCTCCCGGCAAATTTTTGTGGAGCATATAGTTGCCAGTTTGTCCTTACTTCCTTCCGTCACACTTTTGTTACAGTTCCTCATAGCCCCTTCAATATATGACAGATACCTTACATATTTGGCACGTAGGGTACCTTGCATGGACCTCTACCTTTTGATGAGGTTTGAGGTTACTGGGGCCAAGGTCAAGGTCACAGAGGCTAATAATAGATTTTCTCAATGTCACACTTTGGTTACAGTTTTTCATAGTGCCTTCAATATTTTACCGATCTCTTACATATTTGGCATGTAGGTACCTTGCATGGACCTCTACCTTTTGATGAGGTTTGAGGTCACTGGGGTCAAGGTCACTGAGGCTAATAATAGATTTTCTCAATGTCACACTTTGGTTACAGTTTCTCAAAGCGCCTTCAATATTTTACTGATCTCTAACATATTTAGCATGTAGGTACCTTGCATGGACCTCTACCTATTGATGAGGTTTGAGGTCACTGGGGTCAAGGTCAAGGTCACCAGTGATTTTTTTTTGCTTCTATTTGTTACAGCCTAGTGCCATTTGAATTGGGAAAATTAGCGTGATAAACCATGAAATTGGGAAAATAAGGGCTATAAACCATGAAATTGGGAAAATTAGCGAGATAAACCATGAAATTGTGAAAATTAGTGCGATAAACCATGAAATTGGGAAAAATAGCGCGATAAACCATGAAATTGGGAAAAATAGCACAATAAAACCATAAAATTGGGAAAAATTAAGCATTATAAATATGATTATAAGCAACAGAATTAAAACTGTTCTTAAGTGTATGTTCAGGGTTTTTTCTAGCCATTTTGGGAATAGGAGTCTGGCAAAATTGGGATTGTTTTAATTGATAAAAGTGGCAATTTTGGGGGGAATTATTGATCAACAAAAAGGACTAAATTAAAGTTATACATTTTGCAGGATGTTTAAATAAAAAGTTGAGATATAGAGTTAAGAAATCATAAGAGACTTCTTTCTTTAAAAAAAAAAAGTGTTTTTTTTTTGAAAATTGGTCTTTTTGGGGGAAATTTTGGTCAGCTTTGGGGGAAAAAACGTTGATTTTTGCAACTGGGAAGCAGCCAAAAATTGGCGGTAATTTTTAGCAAAAAAATCACTGGTCACTGTGGCATATAATAGATTTTCTCAAGGTCACACTTTGGTTACAGTTTCTCATAGTGAACATAAGGGGAGTACCTATAGTTTTCAACGATTCTTGTTTCTTCTGGTTTAAAAGTGATTTAGCAATCAAACCCATGCTTTTTGTGATTATTTCCAGTACGCTCTGTATGTCTGCAATATTTTTCTGCATTTACTTGGGGATTTTGTTCATTGATGATGATTGCTTGAGATGCATTTAATGCATTTATTTAAGTACGTGGCTTTTGTCGAATTTCACTTAAAAAATTCTGCTTTCTGAGGGTGCTTGCCTTTGGGCCAATTTTGGTATAACAAATGCTTTGAAAGATGCCAGTTTTATAATTAGACCCATGGGAAAAGGAATTAGTGTATTCCAACCACTTTATCTAAAATTTTATGGAATGCGTTGTCATGTGAAAGTTCCTGACAACTTAAAGATTTCAACTTTTAACCATACAATATTAAATTTCATACAGTGACTACATGACACATTTCCAGTATCCTCCTAGCAAACAATACACCATGAGGATTTTGATGTCCCATTGCAGGCGTCCAGTTGCATGGCTTTTTTCTTATCTTAAGCAGGGTCAAAATTAAGCCCCATTCTGCTAAGATAATTCTTTTAAAAAGATAACTTTGCCCTAAACTTTTAGTAACCATTAAAATTCCTTCCTTATTTTAAGTGTTGTTAATACATTTTACTGGTCAATTTTTTTCTCAAAATGGAACACAAATCACACAAAAAGCCCTGTGATTACACATACACTGTGAATGCACATGGTGGTAGCCATCCAGCCAAGCTTGCATGCCTAACTCCTCTCTGTCAGTTGCCAGGAATATGATGTCCTTGCTCCAATATGGCTGACCTAAAACAACAGCCACTGATACAGATAAGGGTACTCTACCACAAGGATAATTCCCCCCCCCCCCACCCTTCGACCAAAGACGCCATTTTTATCAAGAAGTATAAATAAAGAAGTATATTCCCCTAAAACTTTCATATAATGAGGTATTTACCCCTTACCTTCTTCTGACAACATGTATTTTCCCCCTAACCTTGGTAATCACATAATTATCAGCAAAATGACAATACAGTTGAAACTAAATACATCAATAGTCAAGGAAAATACAGAATTGTTTTAAGTATCGACTATTTTGTACTATCACATCTTTTGGATTTTGAAGAATTGTGTGCAACAAGTCTTTATATTTCTGCTACGGTGTCATGGAACATATTTTGCATGTTTTGTTGGTTTAATAGCAGTGAATACATCAAACATTCAAATCAATCTTTTTTTTTTCTTCTTATTTCATTCCTTCTACATAAAAGAATTAAGTGGTAGTAAATAGGCATGATTTATACACTATGTTGACCATTAGTGAATACAAATGCCGGCAGGTTTGGATATCTCTATAAGGTGTGAAAAGTCACAGTTGTTTCCAAACCAATCCATAATATTGCAAAAGATATTAATTGGTTTTTTAACCAATGGAATGAAACAATACATTAAATAAATAGCATCTCTGTTCCATTTGTTTTTCTTTGAATTACATCTTTTTTAAGTAAAATGAAAATCGGACTGGACAGGTAACCTTACACACAGTATCCTGTAACTTTGTTGTATCGGGTTTAACAAATTCAGCTATAATGTGTACAGGTAAAGCAAAAATACTGGCATCTTAGATTTCAGAAAAGCAATGCAACATTGATTCATACTATCCTCACTAATCTAATAATGATAAAATTCATCTACAACATCTACACTCTTCTTGAGGTATCTGGAAAAAAATCTGGGACGCAACTAAACTCACATGCATAAAGCCCCGTTATCCCAGAGCCTTAATCAAATGTATAATGAATACATACGGATGAAATATCGCACCAAGCCCAACATGACAATGAGTCCTCCATATGTCTGTGGCAGTTCTGAAGACTTGGAGCGCAGCGGCACTGACAACACCACCGCCTCAACCCTCGATGCTCTCCGGGCACGTAATATCCCATACACGTTCTGTCCTGGGACGAACTGAACAAGGAGATAATATCCCATACATATTCTTCCCATGGACTAACTTAACAAGGAGATAATATCCCATACACATTCTTCCCCTGGACTAAATTAACAAGGAGTTAATATTCCATATATAAGTCCTTGGAGAATGAGCAAGGGGTAATGGATAGTATAGTTCTGTTTGTACCTGTCCTTGGAGAATGAGCAAGGGGTAATGGATAGTATAGTTCTGATTGAACCTGTCCTTGGAGAATGAGCAAGGGGTAATGGATAGTATAGTTTTGTTTGTACCTGTCCTTGGAGAATGTGCAAGGGGTAATGGATAGTATAGTTCTGTTTGTACCTGTCCTTGGAGAATGAGCAAGGGGTAATGGATAGTATAGTTTTGTTTGTACCTGTCCTTGGAGAATGTGCAAGGGGTAATGGATAGTATAGTTCTGTTTGTACCTGTCCTTGGAGAATGTGTAAGGGGTAATGGATAGTATAGTTCTGTTTGTACCTGTCCTTGGAGAATGCGCAAGGGGTAATGGATAGTATAGTTCTGTTTGTACCTGTCCTTGGAGAATGTGCAGGGGGTAATGGATAGTATAGTTCTGATTGAACCTATCCTTGGAGAATGTGCAAGGGGTAATGGATAGTATAGTTCTGTTTGTACCTGTCCTTGGAGAATGAGCAAGGGGTAATGGATAGTATAATTTTGTTTGTACCTGTCCTTGGAGAATGTGTAAGGGGTAATGGATAGTATAGTTCTGTTTGTACCTGTCCTTGGAGAATGTGTAAGGGGTAATGGATAGTATAGTTCTGTTTGTACCTGTCCTTGGAGAATGTGCAAGGGGTAATGGATAGTATAGTTTTGTTTGTACCTGTCCTTGGAGAATGTGTAAGGGGTAATGGATAGTATAGTTCTGATTGTACCCGTCCTTGGAGAATGTGCAAGAGGTAATGGATAGTATAGTTTTGTTTGTACCTGTCCTTGGAGAATGTGCAAGGGGTAATGGATAGTATAGTTGTGTTTGTACCTGTCCTTGGAGAATGTGCAAGGGGTAATGGATAGTATAGTTCTGTTTGTACCTGTCCTTGGAGAATGTGTAAGGGGTAATGGATAGTATAGTTTTGTTTGTACCTGTCCTTGGAGAATGTGTAAGGGGTAATGGCTAGTATAGTTCTGTTTGTACCTGTCCTTGGAGAATGTGTAAGGGGTAATGGATAGTATAGTTCTGATTGTACCTGTCCTTGGAGAATGTGCAAGGGGTAATGGATAGTATAGTTCTGTTTGTACCTGTCCTTGGAGAATGTGTAAGGGGTAATGGATAGTATAGTTCTGATTGTACCCGTCCTTGGAGAATGTGCAAGGGGTAATGGATAGTATAGTTCTGTTTGTACCTGTCCTTGGAGAATGTGCAAGGGGTAATGGATAGTATAGTTTTGTTTGTACCTGTCCTTGGAGAATGTGTAAGGGGTAATGGATAGTATAGTTCTGATTGTACCTGTCCTTGGAGAATGTGCAAGGGGTAATGGATAGTATAGTTTTGTGTGTACCTGTCCTTGGAGAATGTGCATGGGGTAATGGATAGTATAGTTCTGATTGTACCTGTCCTTGGAGAATGTGTAAGGGGTAATGGATAGTATAGTTCTGTTTGTACCTGTCCTTGGAGAATGTGCAAGGGGTAATGGATAGTATAGTTCTGATTGTACCTGTCCTTGGAGAATGAGCAAGGGGTAATGGATAGTATAGTTTTGTTTGTACCTGTCCTTGGAGAATGTGTAAGGGGTAATGGATAGTATAGTTCTGATTGTACCTGTCCTTGGAGAATGTGCAAGGGGTAATGGATAGTATAGTTTTGTTTGTACCTGTCCTTGGAGAATGAGCAAGGGGTAATGGATAGTATAGTTTTGTTTGTACCCGTCCTTGGAGAATGAGCAAGGGGTAATGGATAGTATAGTTCTGTTTGTACCTGTCCTTGAAGAATGTGCAAGGGGTAATGGATAGTATAGTTTTGTTTGTACCTGTTCTTGGAGAATGTGTAAGGAGTAATGGATAGTATAGTTCTGTTTGTACCTGTCCTTGGAGAATGTGTAAGGGGTAATGGATAGTATAGTTTTGTTTGTACCTGTCCTTGGAGAATATGCAAGGGGTAATGGATAGTATAGTTCTGTTTGTATGTCTCCAGACCTGCCTCTCTCATTTTCTGGTACAGCCAGTCTCTTGGGACATTCCTGAAAAGTATGAGTGCTTAATGGTTTTGTTTATGTACCACATTTTCACGTTTAAGGGACTTCTTTTTTTAATCTAATTGACATCTTTTAAACATGGATCTGTATTACTTAGTATTATTCTTAAGTGTGTATTTAAGAGTGGGCTGAACTCTGCCAGAACAATGACATTTTGTTTAAATACCAAGTACATGTCTGAAAGTCATACCTATCTATTAAATAGGCAGCATTTCAGGACATGTATAGTACATAACATACTTCAACAACAAGAAAATAAAGTGACCAAGAGCAAACATATTACATATTTGTACCATTAATGTAAAATTGTACATACCTTTTATCCCTTTTTAATTCATCTTTAACCTCAGTGATATATGAACTAACATCAAAATCAAAGAAGAATCCACTCTCAACCACACCTACAATAGAAAACAGAAGACTATTACTAAAATATAAATAAGTGGTATACTTTCCAATATATACACTTTCTGATAAGAAATATAACTTAAGTAACACAAACATAAAGACAAATCATTTTTAAAAGTAACAA
The DNA here is from genome assembly GCF_020536995.1 of Dreissena polymorpha. Classification (NCBI taxonomy): domain Eukaryota; kingdom Metazoa; phylum Mollusca; class Bivalvia; order Myida; family Dreissenidae; genus Dreissena; species Dreissena polymorpha. The sequence goes on from NC_068363.1 coordinate 65,346,103, forward strand.
GTATACAATCACAAACTATTAGGGATTGGCACAATTCCTGAAATCATATTTGAATATTCATTTTTCTTATTCTAATATTTTAAAAAACTTGAAAAATAAAACAATAATTTCATCTGTCATTAATTGACCTTATCATATTATGGTATTCCTGTAAATGTATTCCTAAGATCCTTGTCATAAACTAACAAGAGCACCGCCTTGCGGGTGCAGACCGCTCATCTATTTTTCTTTTTATAGGTGAAGGGACCTATCTCAATTTCAATCACAAAGGAGGGAGGGGTGGAGTGGAGAGGGGTGTATAGTGTGGGGGTGTGGTCATTTATTACATTATCTTCCAAAAATGCAAAAAAAAAATGCAAACAAATATTTTTTTTATTTTTTTTTTGGAGGGGGGGGGGGTATTTTTGGATGGGATGGTTGGACGGTATTTAAAAAAAACAAAAAACAAACAAATATTTATATATATATTTTGGGGGTGGGGGGGGGTGGGGGGGTATAGTGTGAGAGTGTGGTGGTCATTTATTAGATGGTCTTTTTAAAAAAAATGAGGGGGGATTTGGGGGGTAGGAAATTTGGGTGGGGGGCGTTGGGGATGGTTTGGGTGGAGTTAATAATGGTATGTCAGGTAAGAGTTGTTTTGTCAAAGTATCAATCAAATCTAATCATAAACAAGGGCTGTTTGCAAAACATGCATGCCCCCCATATGGGCTGTCCGTTGTAGTGGCAGCCATTGTGTGAATATGATTTTTGTCACTGTGACCTTGACCCTTGACCTAGTGACCTGAAAATCAATAGGGGTCATCTGCGGGTCACGATCAATGTACCTATGAAGTGTCATGATCCTAGGAAAAAGCGTTCTTGAGTTATCATCCGAAAATCATTTTACTATTTCGGGTCACCGTGACCTTGACCTTTGACCTTGTGACCTCAAAATCAATAGGGGTCATCTGCAAGTCATGATCAATCTACCTATGAAGTTTCATGATCCTAGGCGTATGCGTTCTTGAGTTATCATCCGAAAACCATTTTACTATTTCGGGTAACCATGACCTTGACCTTTGACCTAGTGACCTAAAAATCAATAGAGGTCATCTGCGAGTCATGATCAATCTACCCATGAAGTTTCATGATCCTAGGCGTATGCGTTCTTGAGTTATCATCCGGAAACCATTTTACTATTTCGGGTCACTGTGACCGTGACCTTTGACCTAATGACCTCAAAATCAATAGGGGTCATCTGCAAGTCATGATCAATCTACCCATGAAGTTTCATGATCCTAGGCATATGCGTTCTTGAGTAATCATTCAAAAACCTTTTTACTATTTCAGGTCACCGTGACCTTGACCTTTGACCTAGTGACCTCAAAATCAATAGGGGTCATCTGCGAGTCATGATCAATGTACCTATCAAGTTTCATGATCCTAGGCCCAAGCGTTCTTGAGTTATCGTCTGACAACCACCTGGTGGACGGACCGACAGACCGACCGACCGACATGAGCAAAGCAATATACCCCCTCTTCTTCGAAGGGGGGCATAATAAAGAAGTTATGGCAATTTTCACAAAATTAAACAATTTGACCTTGAGAGTCAAGGTCATTCAAAGGTCAAGGTAAAATTCAACTTGCCAGGTACAGAACCCTCATGATAGCATGAAAGTATTTGAAGTTTGAAAGCAATAGCCTTGATACTTTAGAAGCAAAGTAGATCTAAGCACAAAATTTTACCATATATTCAAAGTTACTAAGTCTAAAAAGGGCCATAATTTCGGAAAAATGACAACCCGAGTTATACAACTTGTCTTTTACTGTCCCCTTATGATAGTTTGTGAGTGTTTCAAGTATGAAAGCAATATCTATAATACTTTAGGGGTAAAGTGGACCAAAACACAAAACTTAACAAAATTTTATATTTTTTAAGCATGAAGGGCCCATAATTCTGTCAAAATGCCAGTCAGAGTTGCATAACTTTGCCTGCACAGTCCCCTTATGATAGTTAGTAAGTGTTGCAAGTATGAAAGCAATAGCTTTGGTACCTAAGAATAAAGTGGACCTAAACAGAAAACTTAACCAAATTTTCAATTTTAAAAGTATACAAAGGGCAAATAATTCTGTCAAAATGCCAGTCAGAGTTACATAACTTTGCCTGCACAGTCCCTTATGATAGTTTAGTTAGTAAGTGTTGCAAGTATGAAAGCAATAGCTTTGATACTTAAGGAATAAAATGGACCTAAACACAAAACTAAACCAAAAATTTCAATTTTTAAGTGTAAAAAGGGCATATAATTCTGTCAAAATGCATGCCACGCCCAGAGTTATCTAACTTTGCCTGTCCAGTCCCCTCATGATAGTGAGTAAGTGTACCAAGTTTGAATGCAATAGCATTGATACTTTATGAGAAAAGTGGACCTAAACGCAAAACTTAACAGGACGCCGGCGCCAAGGTGATGACAATAGCTCATAATTTTTTTTTTTTTAAATAGGTGAGCTAAAAAGTGTGCCATACCCAAGCTTGTATAAAGGTGAAATTCAGAATTCTCATTCTAATATAAATGTTCATGTAGTTTGCTCTCTAAAAAAGGACTGGAAATATATTCTGACAGGTATTCATGTCAATACATTTATAGCATGTATTGCACGTCAAATGAAAACTTTTTACCGCTAAAAGCCTAAACACCTAAAGAACAAACCAATATCAAGAGTTCCACAGTCGGAGAGATATGCCCCCCCCCCCCCAAACTAGTGTTTTTCCCAGGCAGTTAAAGCGTGGCGCGGCGCCATGCCCTTTTTTGTAGCGCCACGCTGCCCTATTTACAAGCCATTTAGCGCCACGCTGCCCTTTCCAAAGGCCACCGCCCTGCCCTTTCATGAGCACCCGCTGTTTTCCGCCCTTATTGATAACGTCTTAATTGCCCCTTGACCAAACTTCTAAGCCGACAATTATCAGATTATGGCCCCAAAGCAGCGAAGAATCCGTGGTTGTGAATTAGTCATGCGTGAATAACCCCGTGCCAATATAAATCGATAATGTCAGAGGCTATGTTATACCAAGCGCACTTATCTGTCGTGTACTCCTCCACGATAGAGCGTGGACAGTTACTTCAGAAACTTTTGATGAAAAACTAGATGTGGAAATTGTGCATTTCATGCATATTTCAGTTATATCAAAACATATATTTTTACGCAAATTTACATTTTAAAACGCAAACAAATTAATTCTTTATTGTAATCATCTTTAAGATAATTAATTATTGAAATAATTACTAAGACGCACACTAACGAAACAAAATGTGAATCGCGTATACGGCGGACGTATTTTACAATTTTACTTTGCTATGCGCACCTGTCGCTTACATTATTTTTACAAGATGGCGGACATACAGAATTAAATTGTGACTCTGTAAAAATGGCAAATAGCGTCGTAAACGATGGAATTAACGACGGAGATCATAAATTTAGAAGGAATTAATGAAATGTCTGTGAAAACAACGATGCATAAAAATGTTTTAGATAGCAAAAACATATTTATTTGTAATCTACTCAGTGGATGTATGTCACGGAAACGAGTGTTTGCATATTGTAAGCGATCAGTTTACTCGCAATTTTAAACACCTGACAAGATTATCGTTAGAAAATGGGATAAGACAAACATGGTTTCATTTATATACTAGTGCATCTGTGTATAATCAGATTCATATGCATATATTGCTTTATTTTGTTTGTCGTGCTGTACAGTGTATTGAAATAGCATGGAACTCAAATGTACATTGCAAGGTAAATATATTAATAAATCAAAGTAAGTTAAATACATCAATTACCATTAAATGTGCTTGTATATATTTTGTTTTTTCCACAAATTCCTCTGATAAGATTACATGTTTCTCCCTAATTAGGTATTCACGGAACGTTTTTGCCTTATTTTGTCTAAACTGCGCGCTAAAATGCCCGTTTTGAAAGTAATGCGCCATGCCCTTGTGCCGTCCTGGGAAAAACCCTACAAACAGGGGTTTGAACTAGTGGCCCCAAGGGGTCATCTACTGTCCAAGACCAATGAGCATGTGAAGTATCAAGATGATCGGTCGATTCGTTGATGAGTTATTGATTGAAAACAATTTTCACCCTTATTGTGACAAACACTTAGACCTTTGACCTAGTGACCAAAATTTTGGTAGGGGTCATCTACTGTCCAAGGCCAATGCGCATGGGAAGAATCAAGCCAATCGATCAATTAGTTGATGAGTTATTGATCAGAAACCCTTTTCCCACTTATTGTGCCAGTGACCATGACCTTTGACCTAGTGACCCAAATTTCAATAGGGTTCATCTACTGTCCAAGCCGAAGGCCAATGCACATTAGAAGTATCAAGCCAATCGGTGAATCAGTTGACGTGTTTTTGATCTGAAACGAGTTCACAATTATTTTGTAACAGTGACCTTGACTTTTAACCCCAATTTCAAAGGGGTTATCTACTGTCCAAGGCAAATGCACATGGGAAGTATCAGGCCAATCTGTGAATCAGTTGACAAGTTATTGATTGGAAACGATTTCACACTTAGTGTGTAACAGTGACCCTGACCTTTGACCTAGCTAGTGACCTCAATTTCAATAGGGGTAATCTACTGTCCAAGGCCAATGCTTATGTGAAGTATTAAGCCAATCGGTCAATTACTTGACGAGTTAGAAATTAGTTGATTAGAAATGATTTTCACACTTAGTGTAATGGTGACCTTGACCTTTGACCTAGTGACCCAAATTTCACTAAGGGTCATCTACTGTCTAAGGCCAATGTACATGTGAATTATTAAGCCAATCCGTCAATTTCGTTGATCAGTTATTGATTGGAAACTATTTTCAAACTTAGTCTGATAGTGACTTTGACCTAGTGACCCAAATTTCAATAGGGGTCTTCTACTGTCAAACGCCAATGCACCTGTGATGTATCAAGCCATACGGTCAACTGGTTGACCAGTTATTGATCGGAAACTATTTTCACACTTGGTGTGATAGTGACCTTGACCTTTGACCTAGTGACCCCAATTTCAATAAGGGTCATATACCAGGGCCCTCAATCCATTTTAGGGGAAGCGGATCGTTTTCCTCATGAGGGGGAATTTGTGCGGCGTTTCGCTTTAAGGGGGATTTTTTTACTTACTCTCTCATTATTACATTGGTACATGTTTGCACTATATTCATTTTTTTTCCATAATTTAGTATGTTTGACAAGATTAAATTGAAATGGAATTGTGATATTATAATCATGAGACACATCTTTAAAAAAAAATAAATAAAAAATAAACAAAAAATCAGGGGGAATTTTTCCCCCAAAAGGGGAACAAAGTATACTTTTCAGGTGGGGGAATGCGGCCGATTTTTTATAGATTGAGGGCCCTGTCTACTGTCCAAGGCCAATGTGCATGTGAAGTATGAAGCCAATTGGTCAATTTGTTAACAAGATATTGATCAGAAACTATTTTCACACTTTGCGTGATAGTGACCTTGACCTAGTGACCCCAATTTCAATAGGGGTCATGTACTTCCAAGGCCAATGCCTATGTGAAGTATCAAGCCAATCAGTCAATTCATTGAAAAGTTGATGGGAAACAAACTGGTCTACCAACAGACAGACAGACCAACCGACATCCAGGAAAACAATATACCCCTTCCTCTTCGAAGAGAGGCATAAAAATGAAGATATACATTGTACTCCAAATCTATGTAACCTGCAATAATGCCAATACAGTTTCTTCTGCACAATTGACTGTTTTATATCATAACCCCCGGAAACCCGACATGCTATGAGAAGTTGGACATGCTAGGAGATGTAGCTGATATATTTCAAAGAATTTCGGTAGGGTAAGTAAATCAAGTTCTATAATTGTTTAAAGGCATTTTTGAAACAAAATATATTTTGGTGCATGCAAAAGAGGTATTACCATGTATGTTAGAAAAATCCTGGTTATTAATATTCAGGATTTATTGAAATATGGCTATTTAAAATCGATGATGCAGGGATTTGTCCCATATAAGCACTTTATTTACAAATTTCTTTCAAGGTATGCCAGTGAAAATGTTTTTTCACCGACAATTATATTAACCAATGTCCCCGAGTAACATATCTGCCAGGGTTTCTTAAAAAAGTTCGTATTGGTGGAAAATTTTTACTTTACATACAACGTGTTGATGAAAAAATGATATGACATGGTGCTGTACAAAGATGTCGAGATATGACATGTGTGAAGTTCATTTATAAACTTAAAAGCTCACTATTACAGCTGATTTATGCCCACTCTGACGCATTGTAGATCATTTTCATTGAACTTTGAGGTTTTATAATGATATCCGCTCTGAAAGTAAGTTAATTTCCAGCTAATTTGTATCTTTTTTTATTGTTTGAAAATCATTGTAAATGTAAAGCAATTGATTCATACAAGCATGCAGTCTGCACAAGCTAATCAGGGAATACATTTTACGCCTTAACTTGATTTTTGTTATTAAGAGACATTCTTTAAACAAAAAAAATCATAAAAGCGGAAAGTGTCGTCCTTGATTAGCCTATGCGGACACTTTAAGCATGTGCATTAAGCCCCCTTTTCACAGGACGAGGCTCATATTGTAACTGGGGAGTAAACGTTATGGTAATTCTCAATAAAGCCATGATGTTGATGGTATTAAAAACTGATCAAGAATTTAATACCCCATGACACATATAACCTGCTGTATGGTTATTATGAAAACACCATTGAAATAAGTGAGGACAGGTATTTATCAAAACATTTACTAATACATGATAGCAATCTGCTAAAAGCTAAAATGTGACAGTACAAAACGCAGAGTAGAATTATTATCTCTCAAAATTAAACATGTGCATTGAATGTTTGGATTGGAATATTTGGCCACTTTTCTAACATCCAAAAATGAATTCCCATCTCTACAAAATAAAATGTCAAACACACATACAAGATCACATTTTTGCTATAAAAATTCACTAGTGAATACTGGTAAAATATAAAGAATAAAAAAGCAGTAGAATAACAAAGTACCATATTTATGTGAAATAAACATAAACAAATTACCTGGCAGAAGAGCATTTTCTGAGAAATATGTTTTAGCATTGAATGGTTTGTATGCCAAAGCCATAAACCAAATGACCCCAACAACATAGCAAGCTCCAGACAGGATGTTGTTGTAACGAGATACTTTCTCAACTATCAACTGTCTTGATTTTGGATTTGAAAGAATGCCCATCTTCTCTGCAAGAGAAAAAAAAACAACAAAATGAGTAACATGTATCATCATGAATGGCTTGATGTAAAGCATCATTAAAAGTACAAGTGCCCAAGCATAAGCAAACCAGTGGGAAATGAGTTAATGACCACAACCAACAACAGGTCCTTTCCTGGAGTATCTACGGTACTGGTCAGCTGAATTGACCCATTTTCCCATTAAAAAAAGTAAACAGAATTACCAATTTGAAAAAAACAAAAAACTATTTGAATAAGAGATGTGTTTGTCAGAAACACAATGCCCCCTAATAAACCGCTTTTTTTTTAAACCTTTGACCTTGAAGGATGACCTTGACCTTTCACCACTCAAAATGTGCAGCTCCATGAGATACACATGCATACCAAATATGAAGTTGCTGTGTTCAATATTAAAAAAGTTATGAAAATTTATGTTTTTTTATATTTAGACCTTTGACCTTGAAGATTGACCTTGACCTTTAACCACTCAAAATGTGCAGCTCCAGGATAAGTAAGTAAGAGATTGATTGGAGAAACGAAAATTATTTGTTTTTAATTTTTGACCTTTGACCTTGAAGGATGACCTTGACCTTTCACCACTCAAAATGTGCTTAGCTACATTGAATAGAAATGTAGAAGAAGTTGGCTACTAAATACATGCAACATTTTATGCAAATAGAGCTACAGATAAGCTGCGTATTTGCGTAAATACGTAATTAAAAATAGGTGGATACACAATTTTTAAAAAATCTGTGCGTACCGGTACGCAAAACAAATCGCGGATACCAAATTTGAACCGCCTTCTATACGTAATGAAAAATCCCGTTTTGTTTTGGCCGTTTTGACTTAATCAACAAGGCCGTTTTGACTCGAGTCTTAATCAACAAGCGCTTGTTTTATCTGGTAACCAATAGTTTAGATGATAACACAAGCGAGTCAAACAAAATGCTATTAAGCAAATATCGTCTATTACTATTGACTGTACTTAATAGCGGCACACCAGACGAAAAAACTTTGCATATATCTATTTTATTGTGCCAATACGTCGTTCTGTATTATACTTTAAGTCAGTGTACCGGATTTCTTTTACATTTTATGGTGATGGACACTTTTTAACTACCGGAGACTTGATATAATGTACAAAGGCATGTTTTTATCGCGTACTTATATACCTCTGTGATTGTGAGGATTCGTTCATTCTGTGCGACAGCATCAGACACTACCAGAGGCCGCCAACCTCAAACTACCAAGGGCAGAACTACTAGATCTACACCTTGGGTACTCTGATAAGTCAACAGGGGAATCTTACAACCACAACAACAACAACAACAATGGCGTCTCGAGGCAGACGAAAAGTTCCGCAAAAAATACAAAACAAGAGGACCATTATGGCCCTGAATCGCTCACCTGACTAACCAAATACAATCCCAACCCAGATTTTATCAAGATAAACATTCTGACCAAATTTCATAAAGATTGGATGAAAACTGTGACCTCTACTGTCTACACAAACAAATTGTTGACGATTTTTCTATTATTTGACCTAGTGACCTAGTTTTTTACCTCAGATGACCCAAATACAATCCCAACCCAGATTTTATCAAGATAAACATTCTGAATAAATTTCATAAAGATTGGATGAAAACTGCGACCACTATTGTCTACACAAGGTTTTTCTACTATTTGACCTAGTTTTTTACCTAGTGACCTAGTTTTTGACCCCCAAATGACCCAAATACAATCCCAACCCAGATTTTATCAAGATAAACATTCTGACCAAATTTCATAAAGATTGGATGAAAACTGTGACCTGTACTGTCTATACAATGTTTTTCTACTATTTGACCTAGTTTTGACCTAGTGACCCAGTTTTTGACCCCATATGACCCAAATACAATCCCAACCCAGATTTCATCAAGATAAACATTCTGACCAAATTTCATAAAGATTGGATGAAAACTGTGACCTCTACTGTCTACACATGGTTTTTCTATTATTTGACCTAGTTTTTACCTAGTGACCAAGTTTTTGACCCAAGATGACCCAAATACAATCCCAACCCAGATTTCATCAAGATAAACATTCTGACCAATTTTCATAAAGGTTGGATAAAAACTGCTACCTCTTTTGTCTACACAAGGTTTTTCTATTATTTGACCTATTATGTGACCTAGTTTTTACCTAGTGACTTGTTTTTTGACCCCAGATGACCCAAATACAATCCCAACCCAGATTTTATCAAGATAAAAATTCTGACCAAATTTCATAAAGATTGGGTGAAAACTGTGACCTCTACTGTCTACACAAACAAATTGTTGACGGACACATGCACGCACGCACATACGCACGTACAGACGCCAGACATCACACGGTCACATAAGCTCACCATGTCACTTCTTGACAGGTGAGCTAAAAACATAAAGACTCCTTTGTTTTGGTAAATAAATCTAAATCTTATTGACAATTGCAAAGGGCATAATTAATGACATTATTAACTCCATGTTTTGTTCCGTGGACATCTGCGGTAGTATTTTAGATGAACTTGTTGATGAGGTGCACAGGGGGGCTGAAACGGTGTTGGGATAGTATAGTAAAGTGTGTTTAGACCGAAAATGCCAAAAAATATTTGTAAATATAATAATAGTAACAAGGGTTTCAACTAAAAAAAATTATTTTCTGACAGCCATCAATCAGATATGTTTAAGTTCTCCAAAATGAGATTTTCAGTGCCTTATGCTAAAAGTTGTTATTGTTTATTGATAGAGCTATGTCTTAGCAACGTCTAAATGCCAAAGGTTCATTTGTATTATTTTTTTGCAATACAACTGGACTCTGATTGATGGCTGTCACAAAATAAAACAAATGAGTTGAAACCCGTGTTACTATTATTATTTTTAATTTTGGTTTTGGGCATTTTCGGTCAAAATACACTATATTATACTATCCAAACACCGTTCCAGCCCCCTATGATGGGGTGTGTTGTGTTTCCAAAACGAAAGTACTGGCCCATATTGGAACAAAAACAAGTAGAAACACATTCGATGAGTGGGTTGAGAAATTCCATTGTTGAATCTGATAGCAGAAAGATGGAACAACCTATACTGCAATTGAATACATAACAGTGACTTTTAGATACAGTTTTGAGAAACTAAATTCATGTTTTATTGCAATTACCCAATTCACTTGTTTGTTTTGGTACAAATACCCAATTATTTTTTATATGAGCGGGTATCATACTTTTGGATACCCAATCACTTTTTCCATTACTCAATTCATTCTTATTTTGAAGGGTATTACCCACAGTGCTCCAGCTAGGCCTAAATCGAAGGGCGCCGCGCCCTGCCCTCCCAAACCTCAATCATAAACAGAAACTCCTAACTTTTAAGTTATATGGATGATGTTTTTAGCGCAGATGGCTTTGCTGTGATCACCATGCAACAACTATTTCTTACCATTTTGGAAATATGGTCTAAACAAATGATATTGGGACATTAAGAGTCAATTTACTTTAAATTGGTATAAAATATTATTGCTTGATTTATAACTTCTGAATAATTATTAACAACACTTAAGTTATATACAACACAATTTCTACAGAAAGTACTATACATAAATAAATATGTCAACCTTTATTTCCCTACTGCACAGCTCTATTTCCCAATATCTGAAAGTCAAACTGTCACTTGGGAACTTTGGAACTAAATTTTGGGAAAAAGCATACTTTTTGATATTGGGAATACCACCCAATAACGGCTATCAAATCAGCCAAAAAAACTTATACAGATTCCTGGATATTTTAAGAGGACAACCCCTTGCCAGTGTCAGGTAAAGTTTCTGAGCAAGTGAATCTTTCAAGCAGGTCGCCTGGCTGAAAAGTTTAAGACTAGAGCTTTGACAAAAACCTGACAGAAAAAACCCTGCTCCGCAGCCATGCAAATGAAAATGTTCAAGAAAATACAGTCAAACCTGATTTCAGCGGTCAGTCAAGGGAAATGATCAAAGTGACCGTTGTCCACAGGTGACCTTTGAATTCGGATCACAATTTTAAGAAGGTTGGTCAGTTGGTAGTATTACTACGTCGTTACCCCACCCAGTCGTTTACATACAGTGTAAAAAAAATGCTCATTGCATTAACAAAGCATAATAACAGCATTAACGTACGCGTGTACATTGAATAATAGAGAATAATATCTTTTAGATTGATTTAATTTCATATTGTTAAATTAAACAATGACTTTATCAACGCTGGTATAATTGTTTACTCATGCATCTCATTCATTCAGTAAATAAAGCTTGTCACGTTCCGTTGACGTCACGTCCGTAAAAGCGGATTCGGTGTCATAAACCGATAGTACGGTGTAATTATACCGTTCTAATTCAAAGAAATAGCGGTCATTTAATTTAGCGATAATTACTTTCAACAAGTCATAAACTCTGATATATTTTCTTTTGAAGATACCCCCACAATTACCCCCGGAAAAGAAACCTTCTCAACACCTTATTATTTGTTTACTCGCAGCGGGCCGCTTTAATAATATCATAGACAATTACCGCTTTCAGACACTTTAAACGCAAAATAGACGGACAAATAATGTGCTGTGTTTTCAATTTTCGCGACTCGAGACGACTGACGCGTGACCGTTGATTTCAGGTCAAACATGAATTTCGGAGTGGAATATAGTGGCCGTTGGCCGTTATGGTCAATTGGCCGTTAAATTCAAGTGTAATATAGAGTGTTTTTCGTCGGGGGGATTCCAGACTGACTGTTGTCTGCAGGTGACCGGTAAATTCAGGTGGCCATTAGGTCAGTTTCGACTGTATACCTCATACAAAGAAATGAGACTATGTGAAATTGTGTCTTGTTCATATACACTAAATGGTAGTTACATATTCAAAGTTTTGATTAAAACCCTTGGGAAATGTGAAAGTTGTTTGCTCTACAAACTTAGAATATTTTATCCTTCTGGCATAAAAAAAGGTATGTTCAAGGGCACATCTCCAGAACTCCAGATAAGGGTCGTATTTTCGTAATTCCGAATTATTTTCAAGTCCGTTACGTATTTATTTTAAAATCTTGTCGTACCATTAAGAATTACAAAATCAAGTTATGAATATTATTTTTACATCTGTTTGTATCGATTTTTATTGAGTTCTTTTCGCGTATTAAAGATCTTTGCGGTGCTTATATAGAATGGTTATCGGGTTTGTTTAACAAAGCGCAGTTTTTAAAAATAAAAGTGGCGTATACAGTCTATCTGTCAAAAAACATTGGCAGCGCCCAGAGTACGTCCTAGAAAACTGCAAAGCGTCAAAAAACACGCTTTTAACATATTGTACGCAAAGTGAGCCGAAGTTAAATGTTTAGAAAGACATTATAGAAAAGATCTTATAAGATGTTGTATGTTCAGTTGCCGACACAGTCGGAAAAGCTAAACAAAAACGCGACACGACGGGTCCAAACTAAAAAAAAAAAAAGAGTGGAAGGGACAAGTCCCGTGGCTAATCGTTGAAAAGATTGAAGGGGAGATCCGTTTTAAATGTGGAATATGTAAAAATTCATCTAAGGCATGCAATTTAAGCACAGTTTGGGCATATGAAGGTATTGGAAAAATAAAATTGTATAATACTGAAAAGACACTGTTGAACTCGTTTAAATAAAGATGGTAGTATGTTTATAAAGATTTTTTTTTCATGAAAATAACCATTATTATTTATTTTTAGGTCATTTAGAAAAAATAAGAATTATTTTCCAAAACTTAGTAGTAACGTTAAGAATAAAATTTCAGAGTCAAGAACTCTTTTTGAAAATCTGGTAGTAATTTAAGAATTTCACAAAACCTTATCTGGAGCTCTGCATCTCCCTGGAAAATTTGGATGACTGTGAATGAAAAAAGACATTTAAAAACCGGCAGTGAGATTCATCAACAGAACAACAGGCTGCATCACAATAGTGTTTGAATGCATGAAGATTCCTCCAATCCATGAAAGAAGAAAGGCACACAGGTTAAACTTCTATAAGGTGGTTGAGCCTTCTATAAGGTGGTTGAGAGACTTGTATTTAGTATCAGCCATGCCAAGCCAAGACTTCCTTTCTTTAGTCAATAAAACCAAACATTTTTTTCCAAGAACTTTCATTGATAATTAGGCAGATAATAGAGATACTCCATAAATAATGCCATTACAGTGTAAAACTTGTCAACACTAAAACTCATGCTTCCTAAAGAGAATAATAAAGTAGAATAAACTAAAACATAGTGTAGTACGTGCTCAGACAGTTGACAGCTTCGGGTCAACTGTTCTTATACAGTCCATTTCTCCAGTGCACCAACACTGAAACTGAAAGACTCTGCAAAATACCTATCCAGATCCACTAGAACCTTGTGTCTTGCACACCTACACTTCATGATTAAATAATTCAAGTTTCAACCTTAAATGCATACAAATGTCCAACCCAAAGAGCATAAAATTCAGACATGTGAGAATCAGTAGGCATGGAGAAAAGTAGCTAAAGAAACTTCAGCGTACAGTTTATATAGTATTGACCTACGTTAGCGTTACCGATCGCCGAAATCGCCATTGGCGATTACAATTCCTGGCTGGCGATTCAAAATAAGATTTTCATGTAATTGGCGATTGAGAAAAATAGACCCTATGCTTTAAAATTGCACACTCTAAATGCCTGTTTACAGGCCGTATAAATCGCCAGAAACATCGCTAAGATTACACAGATAACACCCTTACCAGAAAGGCCCAAGGGGATAATGACGACCGCCTAGGTCGATATTCCACATGGCTAATGTCTTAATTGGTCACACGTTACACTGCGACCAGCCTTTTAGAACATTTGGGTTTCTTGATGATTTACTTGATAACTGAATCACTGAAGCGTTCCGTGTAATGACCTATTCTATAGATGTTACGATTCAACGTTATCGAATCAACCAGTTCAGAATTGTCATTTAATCAGATGGGCGGAATTATGGCATTGACATTATATAGCCACTATAAACTAATTTCCCAAGAAACAAAGATTTTGATTGGCTAAAAAAGTAGATAAGAGTAACTTCCCTTTAGGGTTGCTATGCGACTTGAAAGACCGATTTAGAGAGCGGACAGAATAATGTAAACTCAGGAAATGACCAAATGTTAGGTTCGCGATAGGAGGACGTCTAAAATAGTGCAGACGTGAATGCAGAATCAAAAACGTCTACCTATCAAGTCTCACGGCTTCGCTGTGAGTCTCACTGTATTTGACATGCAATGACAGTCTCATGCCTACTAAGTAATTTCTCACGCATTTCTTCAATAACAAAAAAACAAAACAAAAAAAATAAAGTTTGGATTTCATAAAATGTCGTATAATTACTACCGAGACGGGCGGGCTGTTTTAGTGGTTTCAAACCTAAATACTACATACTGAAAACTGTTTAAAGGTGTTAATGTATAATTATCACTACGCCACCGAAATCTATGAAAACAAAAAAATCGGCTGCAAAACATCAGCAAGTGGCTCATCAGAAAAGAAAAATTGTCAAGCAAAAAAGGGCTATTTCAGACAAAATTAGTCTTAATTTTGCTCAGGAAATAGCCCCAAAACGCACCACAGACTATCTAGGATCCAAAAGTTTTCAGGGGGGGCATGCATCCGGACCCCCCTAGATTTGGCGACTAAGTTTTTTTCCTTAGCGCCAACCTAGGTATTAACAGACCTGTACGCTGAAGCGAACCCCGTATCGAAAGTCAACCAGAGTCGTAACATATTTATGTCACGCTATAAATCAAAGAAAGCTCATTTTCTTGGATACATTTCTACATATATTAGTGAATGAATATAAATTACTGCATCTGGGAATATTTCAAGGTTCAAATATTTCAAATGCATCTTACAATAGATGAAAATAACTCTCATCAGTCTGAAATTCACAATTTTGACGCCATTGTCGCTTTGTCACATGACAAGTTTTCATTTGGATACTTTCGGATCGACCTTGAAATTTTTTGCTGAAATTGTAAACATTACTTTCGTTTTCTGAAATCTATTATTTGTGATTAACAACTTACGCATGGTGGATTATAAGACTGATTTCAGTGTGAATCAGGTAGTTTTAAATAACATTTACTTTGAGTTTGTATTAACACTACAATTTGTTTACAAAACAACCCAGAATAATCTAAAATACTGGGAAATGTCATTCTGAATTTGAAAACACTTGAGCACATGGTATGTTACTAAAAATAGAAATAATGTCATATGACCGTGAAATCTCGGGAGATTTGCATTTCAAGAAAGTCTGTCACATCGCTGTTTTTCTCGATATGTAAGAGCAGAATAGATAAATTTTAAATGTTTAAGATAGTATTTTGTGAAAGAATATATCAGTTAAATGTGAAAAATGTTAATCTTTCCGATCAAGTGGTTGATTTGGGCCAATAACTGCAAATAAAAGCTGTTTTGGACCGGTCTTTGTTAACTGTCAACTTTTCGGGAATTTCTGGTTGACTTTCCTAATGCGATTGGTCCATAACCATAAAGTCGCGCCAGTCAAAAATCATAACAAGCGACATTTAAAGTTATGGTAGCCAGAACTAGGAGAATAGTGTATGTAATTCTAATTTTATGGTGATATTTTCATGTTTCAATTCAAAAGCTAGAGAACAAGATCCAATGGAGGAGTACGAACGTTAAGAAGTTAACGCTAATTTATTGATACATGAGATCGCTCTGCTAACCAATACAATAATGATTATTGCCAATATTGGGGAAATCAAACGTGTCCGAATCATGTGCATCCGAAACACTGAACTGCACATATAGCTGAACATTATTAAGCGAAAAGAATCCGACAACATGTCATTTGCTAGGTAAAACAAACAAATTACGTTCAAAATACATAACGTGGTTTATATTGTATGATAAACCGTAATTTGCATACACAAATTTAGTATTTCTTGTATCTTGTTCCCAACGAAGTTGTTTCCCTTAGCCAGGTATAGTGTAATTCACGGATCCATTCAAACACCCGGATGTTTAATTGGAAACGATACCATTTGTTCCTAAAGTAATGATATAAGCAGACTTCTCATAAGATAACTAGTTGCTGTTGAAGTTGTGTTTTTATTTTTTTTCACGAATTGCTGCAGAAATTTTAAAAAAATATTAAAATGAACCTCTGCGCAAATTTGGTTTTGTTGAAAATACTATCTGTTTACATTTACAAATCAAAGAGCTGAAGGCACTAAAGTTGTTCTCTATTGCATAATTTAATTAACAACTCAATTTTCAAAATTAATCGCAAGTTTGAAATCAACACAATCCATTTAAACTTATAAAGAGTGTGTCTTAACGCATGGGTCGCGATTTGTGTGCTCTTTTTATCATCCTATTTATTTTATAGAGATAACTTAGACAAAATAACAACAACATGGTCCTTTTTGACGTTCAGAAAGCATATAAAGTATGATGAAAATGGTACTGAGAACTGAATATAAAGACAATTTCCAAACACCATCATATTAAATGAATATTGTTTGAATATCGAATACCTATCATACTAAGAAAATAATTTCATGATGGAAATTCCCTGTACAAAACTTTTGATTTTTGACACCATATACAAATTCAAAATATGCAATAAGATAATGGATGAAAATAAAAAACAAATAAATCTGCGAGCAATACTTTTTACTCACGAATAAGATAGTCATAAAGTCATCCCTTTTGACACGAACCGTGTTGTTTATGCATTTCTAGTTACCCTAGCAGTTCACAAGTGTCAACAACTCTGACCTAAACATGGGTATAGAGCAACGATTAATGCGCTTTTTCGGCATAGCTGTTTTACCCAGCTTTTCACCTTAAATGACCTTTACATAACGCCAGCAGACACGCATGAATATATTCGACTATGTCATAGGCTGATTCGAGATTAAACCTCTGAACTTTGGCTACATCACTGATTCTGTGCTTAGTGCAAAGGATGTCTCACTATTCAGTGTAAGGAATTCCGGACTACTCTCTGTATGTTAAAACGACACAAACTGCGGCCCAGATACAATTACGCGTTAGAACCCATCTCGCAGAAATTCAGGGTCAGTACTCGTTCACTAAATCGTCCGGGGAATATATTATTAACTATCGATAAACACAGTTTTGCTGTCAAGATAAGAAAACAAACAAATAATATAGGGTCACGATAAGAGGGATATCGTTAAATTATTCACCCAAAAATGTTTGCTGTACTTGGCCAGCACGTCTGGAAATCTTTCTAAGCACCTGGATAGGCTGCCCTTGTTACAAGTTTGCTACTGTGAATTCAATTTTGTATAGAAAAGCATTGTGCTAAAATGTGCCATTAACAATTCACAATGAGATTTTTAATGGCCCACGTCATGCGAAAAAGGTTCTTATTCCATATGCGCCAATGATATGTATATCCCACTCAGCCTGCGCATCTCTCAATATGGTCAGGAGATACACAATGAGACCATATCGCATTAAGTGATTTTCTTAACAGCATCGCCTTCGGCAACACTGCGCAAATGCACATGTTGGGTTTAAGATACGCTGGCCAAAACGCATAAGACCCATGTTCGCATGACGCGGCTATGAACGTGTGATTTAAATGTGTCGAACGAAAACTGCGTGTAAATCAAATATTAACATACGATATATTTCGATACTAAAGAAATACACTCATAATAAGGCATGTGGGGACACATATGATGTGCACTACCGTAGTATAATTTTTATCTACTTACACTAATGTGTAGTACTCCCGTAGTATGCATTTATCTACTTACACTTATGTGTGGTTTGACAATGATAACACACATTCCATGCGGTGAATATGCGACAAACAAGTTAACAAACACAATAATTAAACTTTTGTTTTCAATTTTATTATTTAGAAACGATTGCAAACTTTATTTCAAAGTCAGCATTTGCGCCGACTACCTTTTTAAAAAATATTTATTGTTATATTTAGTTGTTTTTATATTCGGTTTTAGCGATTATAAAGCATTTTTGTTGTTGTCTATACTATACAAAAAGTAATTTGTGAACTCATGTTCATCGTTTTATTAATTGAGAACTGTGAAGGTAAATAGACTTAACTTTCTACTATTACTTTATTAGCACCCGTGAGTACAAAAGATCGCCGCTATCTGTTGAGAACAAAAGAATGTTTCCCAGACATATCAAATTTAACCCCACTGTAGTAGCATACACTATGAACGAGGTTACACAAAATCCAACTATACTTGTTTATCAGCATCTATTTCTAGCCTTAGATTATGAATGACACAAATACGATGCGACTATGACTTTTATTGAACAAGAATATACACTTCCGCGAGACGTACTATTCGCAAGCCTTTGTAAACTTCTATTAATTACAAACCAATGAAACTTTACATATCCAGAAGCCGGGGCCTTATGATTGCAATTATGTTAAAAATTGACTTTTAACCGAAGTCAGCAAAGGAAACGTAGCACCTAGTTGACCCTTTGTTTCTATGTGCGAATGCAGGTTAAAATTAAAAACCATTAGACCTATTTTCGCATGACGCGGCTATGAAAGTGTGATTTAAATGTTTGGAAAGAAAACTGCATCTTAATCAAATATTAACATACGATATATTTCGATGATGAAGAAATGAACCAATAATAAGCCGTGTGCGAACACATTATGCTGTTCACTCCCAAAGTATAATTTTTATCTACTTATACTTATGTATGGTTTCGCTATTATAACATACATTTCATGTGGTGAATATGCGACTAACAATTGAAAAAAAACACAATAGTTAAACCTTTGTTTTCAATTTAATTATTTAGAAACGTATATTTCAAACTTAATTTCAAAGTCAGCATTTACGCCGGCTAAGAGTAGTTAACAGCGAACTGGCTTGAAATTTTTGGTAGACATTAGTTATTCGCAAGCGAACAACTAAAAACATGAGCAAGTTATTTGATGATGTTAAAATGTAACATGACACACATGTATACGCAATGATTTATAAAGGAAAAATATTGCAGGGCAATCACTATTTTTGTTAATAATTTCCGATCTTTCGTTGATGATCGTCATTTAACCAAGCTTTGAGTTCTTTGTATATACTAGTGTAATAAAGCGGTAGATATTGTAAATAGCTTATTGGTAGACTTGCATCGAATTGAAAAAATAATAATGTATTAATAGATTCGTTGAAAATAGAAAAAAATATTAATTTTATCCAACATAGAATTATTAAGTAATTACCATTTATTGCATGAAACAAAAAATACTCGAATATAGTAACTAGGTTGTTGGAAAAACTCCTGGATTTGAAGACGACAATGTTATTTTGGAATTCGTTTCCATGGCAATAGATTATGTCGTGATCTATATATTTACCCCAATTGAGAAAGACGTTATCACAGAAATGTATATCGCTGCTCTCCGGTATAAAGGACATGCTAATAATAAAATGGCATTCTATCTTTATTTCATTTTTATTAGTCCCATATTTACATCCATCAATCCCGCTGAATGAACAGCAATTAATTAAAGCAAATGGCAAATCTAATTGTAGATTTCAACTCAGATAAAAAAATGCAGCATTATTTCTGTACGGATATGTGAATAATCCTAGATTAGAACAGATTCTGTTGTATTCGTGAAATGTAATAAACTCTGTATTGGTTGCCATTGCTGTTACACACACAATCTTCTTTTCAATTCCAGTGATTGCTTTGTCCGTAAAACACACTAATTTAACTTTTACATCTATCAATAAGTCGATTTTAAGTAAATCTGTTTAAAACAAGTTGTCATTGTAATGTATGTACATTCAATTTGTTTAGTTGTTTCAATGAGCTGTAAGCTGTTTTAAAATATCCTCATCATATTGATGGTGGCTAGGAAGCAACAGAGTGTATAATGCCCACAATCGTGCGACTTAGAAGCTATCAGAAGTTTGGAGTGAACAATCAAACCCGCGTAGATCTCTGGAGAGATGATCCCGCATATATCTACAAAGTCCTCCGCATGACCACAGTTATTCACGTACACTGTTAAATACAAGAACGAAACATTCCATTCGATACAGGGATGTCCTGCAAAGGTCGATAAGTTGGCACCCACCACTAAATGTATCAATCATGAAATTTCATACGCATTATTAGTATGAACATTTGTTTAATCAATCGAATATATTTAAAGCGGGACAAATGCCAAAATTGATCAAAAGCCATGCGAGAGAAAATACAGCATAATTCAAATCAAAATCGTAAACTTAAACGATGTATTAAAGTTTTAAGTTGCATTAAGTTGGGATCATCGATGCGACAATACACCACAATCTCGTTGACTATTTGTCAAATTTGTCAATATTATCTATGTTACACGCATTTTCTTATATTACTAAACTGCATTCTAAACAGTCCCTAAACAAATACTGTTAATATTTATCCCAATACAATATTCACCATTATTAAAAAAGCAACACACACAACCCACAGCATCAATAAAGTTCTCTTTAGTTCCCAGTCACTCAACAGCCTTTTCTCACAAAAGTCTTTGGTCCCAGCATCCAGCCTCCGACCAAAACGTACTACCAAGGACCTAGCCTGAAAGTCGTCCTCGCGCCAGGCACGACCAAGCCATAAAGTCGTCCTCGGGCCACTCACAACCAAGCCATCTAGTCGTCCTTGCGCCACGCACGACCAAGCCATCTAGTCGTCCTCGCACCACGCAGGACCAAGCCATCTAGTCGTCCTCGGGCCACGCACGACTAGCCATTTAGTTGTCCTCACCCCACGCACGCCAAGGCCATCTAGTCGTCCTCGCGCCACGCACGACCAGGAAGTTGGAGAACATCATATAACCTAAAAGTTATACGAAAATACACATATGCAGACACTTTAACACAAGAAATTTCACGGATGGCAAGAACAGGTAAATCTGTTGATGGTAAGGCACATAATTCCATGATTTGAAATACACTGTAATCCGCTAGAATATACACAAATGCAGATACTTTAAAACATTAGAAATCTCACAGATGGCAAGAACGGTAAGGCACATAATCCAGGATTTGGAAGTAATCAACAAGAAAATACACAAATGCAGACGCTTGAACATACACATTAATCCAGGATTGGTAAGCCGGGAACTCAAAACCAGAAAACTGATTAACACTGCAACTGAAATCAATTGAAGACTTTTCACAGATTTGAATAAACACTTATATCCCCAAACATCAACATGGTTTTTTCATAAATTTAAATCCTGTAGCAGAATTCATAACCTTAACACAGTAATCCACA
The DNA here is from genome assembly GCF_020536995.1 of Dreissena polymorpha. Lineage (NCBI taxonomy): Eukaryota > Metazoa > Mollusca > Bivalvia > Myida > Dreissenidae > Dreissena > Dreissena polymorpha. Next base: position 65,367,650 of record NC_068363.1, read on the forward strand.
CATTCATCTTATTAGAAAAACCTTAATTTTGATGATGACACTTAATAAATCCAGAACTGGAAAACACAATGTTTAATTGCACAACACATAAATCTAGGAATGGCAACACAACACCCAAAACCAGGAATCTAATGAACACTGCAACTAAAATCCAGTTAACACTTTTCACACAATATGACCAATGAACAATTGTCTCAGAAGTTTATTCGAGCAACAGAATACATTTCTTCACACAGTAAAACAAAACATTCACCTAATTAGAACAAACTTGATTTTATTCATCACGTTTTTAATATATTCAGACATGTAAAAAAAACGAATTTCACAATACATGTATTTTCACAAATAAAGTCCACATTTTATCATTGTATTTCTGATGTTAACAATCCAAGCTCAACTTTAGAAATGGTTTCACAAATGTGCACTGACTCTTTATAGTGGCACTATTACTGGCTTAATTAGGTGTTTAAGTGAGTGTGACTTTAAAAAGATGTCTAGAACTAACAAAGCTATAAGCAGATGTTGATAGGGAAAAATATCCTTCCCTAGGACAAGAGTTCATTGATGAGATTTGGCTGAACAGCGTGGTCAAAGTATGAACATAAATTTGATTGCAGAGACAGTTGACATGAATTTTATGGTCATTTCTGTCAATCATAGTTAATTGATAAGATTTGGTTATTAACATGATCAAAGAACGAACATAAATTTGATTGCAGAGACAGTTGATATGGATCTAATGGTCATTACTGTTAAATTTCTGGAAATTTTCTGCATTCTGAGATAAACAGTTAAGGCATTAGTACTGACAGTGTGTTTATGATTCAAGCAGTATCGAAGAATGGTTGTTTTGCCAGGCAAGTTAAATAAACATTCTATTGTCTGAAATATGTTGCCATCAACATAAAGAGGTTCCAGTCTTCCATCATTTTGCTCTGAAAAAATCAGTCTGTCTTCTATTTCGAAGTCCCATTCTTAATGTAAAAGTTGATGGTGGTGTGATTTGTGTTGTTTCGACTAATCATTTCTGTGGAAACCAGTAAAAGAATAGTTTCATTTGAAGCACATTCTGTGAACTAAGATGCTTGACAAATTAAAATTATAACACGATCTTTAAAACATCGTTCATTAATAATCCAGGTAAAACCATGTGATCCTGTATAGGCAACACATTATACGGATATCTTCTAAACTATACATCAACTAAAGGATATTCAAACTAAGCCATGAATTGCAAACTGCAGGTGGTTCACTGGTAAAAAAATATCCCTGGATGGTTAAAGGCCTTCTTCCATCTAGTGGATGACAACCCATGTACGTCTGGGTCAATACATTACAACATAGGTCCATCCACAATCAAGTGAATGGCGCAACCCATGTCCGTCTGGGTAATTGCAACATTGTAACACCTCACGGAGAATGATTAACAAAAAGCGAGGACTTGAGCTGGTCATTAGCATTGACAGTTATGTCGTAATCATTCTTGGAAAAATGATATGCTAGATCGTAGTTCTAGTGCCGTCCCCTCTCCCACCCCTTTTGGAGATACTTCTTGACCATTATCCAAATTCATATCTCGCTTCCTCAGACAATCCACTTTACCAGTGTACCTGTGAAAGTCCGTCTTCACATTTCCCACTCATTATGCAACTGAAAACATCATGTTTTCAAAATAAGTAAAAGTGAATTCGAAGCATGAGAACTTCGTCTGATCACTACTGGAAAGATTAGTGTTTCGAGTGTACAGATTATCACATTTAAATAACAAACTCTGACCATGTTAAACGATATTTTAAACAAACACTGCAGACTTTAAGAGGCACATTTTCCAGTGCGGTTTCAGTGCTGTAACAATCCCATGTTGTTGGATCACATGGCATTCTGTTTAAATTGTAACAGTTTAAGTGATTATTTTCAATTTGATATTCAAGTTTTAAAATCATCTCATAATTTCCACAGGTCACATGCACCATCTATTTCTTCTATTCTTCTTGTATATTTACGCATAGTTTCAAACGCTGTTCAAAGATATTTACATCGATTCAGCTTAAACTTTCTATGGTTATTCCGATTTGAAGCCAGTCTGAACTTTTCCTCAGGTTCCACTAAACAGCTAGCAGCTGACCCTGTGCTTAATACATAACTTTGACCAACAGTTATTCCAAAAATTGGCAATTATCATGGCAATTATAACGGCAATTATCACGATGAAGCGCGGTACAATTTCCATAGTTCCAACCGCAATAAAACACTCCCCAGTTGACTGCTTCCAACAGCTCAATTTCATCCTGTTGTCTCTGATTGATGGTTGCTATTAATATATCCCACTGAAAACTACCTGTCCAAATCACAGTTGATTTTAATAATTCATTTCAATTTTAAAGTCCAACGTGAATCCAATAAGACTTTTCACCAGCACCACAACAATTGAAGAGTTTGAAGGCCCATTTCCGCAAAACTGCATCAAAAAAGAAATAATCGAAGTTTCACGTGTTAAAGTTTATACATTCGTTAAAATAAATTTTACAGAAATCCCCGAAGTTTCGCGTGTTACAGTCCAATCATCCGTAAAAATAAACTTCACAGAAATCCTCGAAGTTTCGCTTGTTAAAGTCCATACATCCGTAAAAATAAATTTAACAGAAATCGGTGAAGTGTCACGTGTTTAAGTCCATACATCTGTAAAAATAAATTTCACAGAAATCGTTGAAGTTTCGCGTGTAAAAGTCCGTACATCTGTAAAAATAAATTTCACAGAAATCGTTGAAGTGTCACGTGTTAAACTCCATACATATGTAAAAATAAATTTCACAGAAATCGTTGAAGTTTCGCGTGTTAAAGTCCATACATCTGTAAAAATAAATTTCACAAAAATCCCACCACTGTACACCAGTGTAACCGTTTTCTCCCCACGGTCAGTTGGCGCATGGCCCAAAACAACATGGATTAGTTTGGGCAATTTCTCACTCTTAACACTTTTATAAAAAAAAAATACACTAAGAAATAAACTCAGAAATACACTAGCATGATAAGAAAAAACACCTATAAAAGACTGCACTTTAAATATGCTAATTTCTGACATTTGCAATTTATATGCAAATTTCTCGAAATATGCAAATTTCTGGGAATTCTCAGAAGTGACCATGATTTATAGCAATTAGCAGTAGTAAGATTTTTTAGCTTTTTGCAGAAATAAGAGATATGTGAGTCACCCCTCACCGGAGAGATGGCCTACACCTGGTATTTATCAGAAGTGTGTGACCAGCAATAAGAGTACAGATTAGTATCCATTACTCCCAACTTGAACATAATTAAATGGCTAAAATAGGCTTACTAAAAAAATGCAACACCACACATTTGCCGATTACACTCTTACCGTCTTATGTCTTATCGAAGAACGTCTGTCAGCTGATCATCCTTGATTATCCTTGACAACGTCATACGTATCAGTGATTTCGACATTACATTTAGAAAAGACAAGGAAGCATATTCTGTTTTTGTTTTATAGTTACAAAATTCTTTTCAGCGACCGCACCAAATATCAGAACTTGAAAATATACAACAATAATTTATTTGGCTACAAGTCAAGGATACACAGGCAACAAACTTCGACCGCCGATAAATGGAATAAATAAAATATGTATGTTTTAAAAACGCTTTTTAAATCTCTCAACACTTTATGCTGCTCATTGGGTCATTGTCGACCTGAAATGGCCCACAAGTCATCCGGGGGTGACTAGAAGCCGATTCTTGTCACCCTAGGGTGACTTCAAGCCGATTCATGTCACCCTGGGGTGACTTTAAGCCGACCGGATGACTGAAATCGGCTTGAAGTCACCACAGGGTGACGGGTGACATGAATCGGCTTCTAGTCACCCCCGGGTGACTTCAAGCCATTTCAGATCGACAATGACCCAATGAGCCTTAATGCTTGTTGATGACGTAATTGACGATCAATTGAATCATACAAACCATCAACTATAAGATATTCTGACACAATAAATCGTTCGTAACGTTTACACTTATGACTGAGCCCACAAGTGTAACAGATTCAGAACAAATTTGTAACACTTTGATAAGGCGACAAGCCGTGATAAAACGGCGACATTCGTAATACGACCCGTGCAAACGATTTACATAATCGAACAGTAATTGCACCATGTAATTATCTGATTGGAACAAATAAAAATATTTCAGAATCATAGTTAACACTAGAAATGGCGCGGCAGAGGCCGACGCGTATCCCCACGCCGCATGTTTGACCCAGGGGCGCCCCAGGGTTGATAATGGGTCCATGCATAGTTGAGATTGACCGTATTGTTATAAGAGAAGCTCAGTATCAATAAGAAGTGAATCGGGGTGTATAAAGGAAAAAAAATATAGCAAAAGACAATTCTGGGTGGGTGTGGCCTATTATAGGCGGGGCGCCACAGGGTTGGTAAAGAGGTCATACATAGTTGAGATTGACCTTATTGTCATAAGAGATGTTCAGTATCAATTAGAAGTAAATCGGTGAAGAAATGAAGAAATTATAGTAAAAGGCAATTTTGGGTGGGCGTGGCTTATGTGGGCGGGGCGCCCCAGGGTTGGTAATGGCGCCATGCATAGTTGAGATTGACTGTATTGTCATAAAAGAGGTTCAGTATCAATTTGAAGTGAATCGGTGTAGAAATGAGTATATTATAGTAAAAGGCAATTTTGGGTGGGCGTGGCCTTTGTTGGCGGGGTGCCCCAGGGTTGGTAATGGGGCCATGCATAGATTAGATTAACTGTATTGTCATAAGAGAGGTTCAGTATCAATTTGAAGTGAATCGGTGTAGAAATGAAGAAATTATAGTTAAAGGCAATTTTGGGTGGGCGTGGCCCATGTGGGTGTGGCCTATTATGGGCGGGGCGCCCCAGGGTTGGTAATGGGGCCATGCATAGTTGACATTGACCGTATTGTCTTAAGAGAAGTTCAGTATCAATTAGAAGTGAATCGGTGTAGAAATGAAGAAATTATAGTAAAAGACAATTTTGGGTGGGTGTGGCCTATTATGGGTGGGGCGCCCCAGGGTTGGTAATGGGACCTTACATAGTTAAGATTGACTGTATTGTCATAAGAGATGTTCAGTATCAATTTGAAGTAAATCGGTGTAGAAATGAAGAAATTTTAGTAAAGGGCAATTTTGGGTTGGCGTGGCCTATGTGGGCGGGGCGCCCCAGGGATGGTTATGCGGCCATGAATAGTTGAGATTGACCTTTTTGTCATAAGAGAGGCTCAGTATCAATTTGAAGTAAATCGGTCCAGAAATGAAGAAGTTAATGTAAAATAACATAAAAAAATGAGTGAAAATCTCTGACCCTGTCCCGCCCCAACCCCCATAACTTTTTACCCAGGGGTCAGATCAAAATTCCGTCACTGTCACCGTCGCACCTATGCTCATAACTACCATGTATGTAAGTTTCAAGGTTCTAGTGCTAATAGTGTAGGAGGAGCAGGTGGCCAGGACTGTCGGACTGATGGACGGACGGACAGACGCACATCAATACAATATCCCCACTTTTTCTCCGAAAAACGTGGGGATAAAAAAGAAGTATACAACAGAACGATTTTTAAACCGATCTTATATATGATAAAAACGCCGTATCGTATCGTCAACACACCAAATATGTATTGGAAATTTATCAAACGCCGTGTGGAAGACAACTCGTCCGTATGTGACCATATCGAGCCACCAAATAATAAAGAGCAGTCGTTTCAACTTTCAAATTTTAAAGATAATTGACACGTCTTTATCTGTTACGAATATTGATGACAAAGACATCAAGTTGCAAACTTTTGAATCTTGAACTTTTAAAGACGATATAGAGGACGTATTTAATAATTGTATTATTACTAAAGCAATCGGCCAATACGAAATTAGTTATCAAATGTTGAAACAGTCATCAACTCAATTATTAAAAGCGCTTGGCACTTTATTTGCACATAATTTAATAGACTCGTGGTGACTAGCAAACGCCATTCCGCTGTTCAAAATGGGAATCAAAGACACTCATTTATATAACAGTCACGTCTCCTTAATTAGTTGTGTGGGAAAACTTATCGAACGAGTTATCATTAAATATGTGTATACTAACTTAAGCTATAAAAACTCATCTATACTTATAAGTCCGGCGTTTCTTGGGCATACCAATCGATTTACTGATATAACCAATCAACTATGTTAAGCATTTCAAGACACACAAAGCCATAGCAGTGTCCTTTGTGATCTGCCCACGGCAGTTGATCGAGTTCGGCATTTTTTGGACAAAATGGTATAACCGGGATAATCGATTTGCGGCCCCTAAATTATTAATCCGACAACACCAAAAGGGTGTTTGTTTGTTCCACTTTTTCAAACGACAAAACTGTCAAAGCTTGAGAACCCCAACGTCCTGTTTTATATCATCTGATTTCCTTTGTCTATCTAAACAAAATTGCTGATCGTTCGATAAATAATTTACGTTTGTTTTCTTACCACAGTTTCCTTCATGTTACGTAAAATGACGAGAGCTTGATTGAAATACGGACATCATGAAGATTAACAACTGGGACGAACATTGGCTTGTCACTTATAAACCTGACTTAACAAAACGTGGCTTGTTTACTACAGAACTAACCAAAGCCACCCTTACTTATTCATGGGAACACTTCATATTTTGTAATACACCACAAGCATCTAGGTATGGTATTAAAATAGGTATCCGGACGATCGCTCCTACGGACAATGGCTCCTACGCGAAATTTGGCAGGGCGGACAGTCGCTACTACGAGGTTTTGACAGGGCGAACAGTCGCTCCTACATTAATTTGCCAATCCGGACAATCGCTGCTACATTATGTTGACAACCCGGACAGTCGCTCCTACATTATTTTAACTCCACGGCAAAACGTAATTATGAACATTTTCATTCCTACGCAGAACTTCTTTGGCGGAAGCATAATTCCCCAACCAGGGGAATGTGATGCGTCTTAGTATAGAGGTGTACACACCGGTCTTACTGACCTGTGTACTAACGCGAAAGGAATTGTGGGTGGAATTTCTTTTACGAGTGAAAAGTGAAAGCGAAAGCAGGTTAGGTAAGTGTGCTTCTGATTATCGCTATCAGCCTTAATAAAGATTCAAAATCACATTTAAACATAATTGAATAACATTTCTTTACACAACAATCCGTTTTAAACACACAATAAAAATGATTTTCCTTTCATTATAAACATTTTGATTCCTACGCAGAACTATTTTGGCGGAAGCATAATTCCCCAAACCAGGGGAATGTGATGCGTCTTAGTAAAGAGGTGACAATAACGTAGTGACGTCACCATTAACGTATTGACGTCACCATGTATGTATAGAATGCACCGGTCTTACTACGTAGTGACGTCACCATCTATGTATAGAATGAAGAAACGCCGTATGTTAAAGGTTATGAGCAAATAAATTTACAGGCAAAATTGATTATTTTATTGCCATATGTTTGCTTGAATTTCATACACATTTTTAACTTTTACTATCGTTTTTTTACAAAACATTTGTCAAGAACTTTGCATGTACATTTTGTAAAAGGTAAAATATTAGAACATCGGCGAGTAGGAATACGTACTTAAGGTTGCCGGATATCAACTAGTTTATTCGACCTTGCTTATTTGGTCAATGTTTGCAATAGAGGCAGGATAAATGAAAATATCTTGATTGACACGCTTAATTATAGTTGCGTTTTCTACACCACGATGTTCATTTTTTTTATAAATATACCAAAACATAGCGATGGGCGTTTATATATATGTTTAGAAAAACTCTTACTCGCTACCAAATACATGCGTTCAACCACGAACCATGTTTCTACTAGTTAATTTTATAATTTTTATTTCATTCGCTTTCGAAATCATTGAATTTTTCGGAGCAAACGACAGCTTTAAATATTAATATTTATATTATGTTTTTGTGTGGGCTATTTGCTCACTCAGAACGCTCGCAGTGTGACAGCGCCTAACATGAACATAGCATAGTTTATTAGACCAGATATCATATTTTAAACTCTTAACTCTCTCTTCAGATGTTCAACTTGACTTTAGCAAAGATAAATAAAGATAAAGGATCGATTTAATATTGAAATTATTGTGCCGAGTTTGGTCTATTCATACAGTATTGATACAATACGGAATAGAAAAGTCGAACCGGAGTAGATTACTTAAAAACTTGTTTAACATCGGTAAATACTGATGGTGGGTATTTTGACAATATAAACATATGTTCAAAAAGCATTATGAATAAAAGTGAGGCATAAGTCTACGTTTAAAATTATGTAAAAAGCATTCCGCGGGGAAACGGCAGTTCTACATTAATAAATAATGTATACTACCGCATGGGTGGATTGTGTGCCTAATAGAGCATAACATAGATACAATTAACAAAACAACAATCAAATAATATATAATACAGGCATATGTTGTATGAGCGACCCCTTATTCGTATCGCCTATTTACTACCGCTTATGATAGACATGTATCGAAAAAGAAGCACACACACTCAATGTTCAATTGGTTGGAATCAGTAGCTCTTACAGCTGTTATTTCAGCCATTGTTTAATCTATGTTTATGAAATATATTTACAATCTTTCTAACACCTTGTTTGTTCGACAATTTTCTGTATACACAACGCTAACTTGATAGTATAATATCTTTTGTAGTTCGACTATGTTTCTAAATTAGTAGTTTCAAAACATATACCCTATGTTAATAGATGTCGATACTGACAAAACGAATACACTAAATTTTGTGTAATATATTCTTTTCACGCGCCACGTTATGACATTCATCATTCCATGCTCTTTCTACATATTTGCACGGATTTAGATGGTTTGGTTGTGATCAATTCTGAGGAAATAGTGAGGTAATCCTCGCCATTAAACCCCCACTGCTTTTCACTGACCGTCGGTGATCCAAGTTTTAATAAGTGTTCATGTATGTTTATAGTATGTTGCAAGTGAAAGTGTTAGCTAAAATAAGTATTTGTCTCTTGTAAAGTTTCCGGAGTTACTTGCTACTGAATCATATTTACAAACATTACTGTTACTTTTGCCAATCGAAAACAATCCGAAGTTAACCAATTGCTGTCTCTAGACTCATTAGCTTTTTATTTCGCATCTGCACACAGTTTTTTGCTGTGTTTATTAGTCATTCAAGTTTATACAGGTAGCTAAATGATTTGAGGATGGAGCATGAAACTGCTGTATTTGATAAAGAAACCTAAGCCGAAACAACAGTGTTACGCTGCATTATCAGTTTTCCAAGCAATAACAACGCATTTATTTGAGGACAACCGGAAGTCGCCCATGTGACACTTTTAAAAGTGAAATATACCTGCAAAACGCAATACATTTGTTATGTATTCTTTTACTAACGACAATAAGTTTTTGATCATAAAATAGTGTTTTCATTCGTATTTCGCACACATATATTTATGTGCGATGACTAATTATTCTTGCTATTAACCAGCTGGTTGTTTATGTTTTTGACAGTTTATGTGGTGGACGTTTTGCAAGGGTGCCACTGTAGATGGTCGCATATAAAATGAGGAATTGTACGTCTTTTAACATCTATTATAGAGCAACAGCATAGGGAGTATGTTTTGCCTTCTAGAGATGGTTAATGCACCGAGTATAGTGTCCGTTCTTTTGTTAGTCTGCGTCTCTGGTGCCGTCGGTCAGATGACGACAAGAACCGTGGTAACCAGGAAGTTCAGGTACGAGACGGCGTGCTGGGATCAGCTTTATGGATCACCAGTTTCCGGCTGGGATTATTACAAGGTAGGAGAACTTGTCGATGGTCACTTCGCTTTACTAGTAGATCTATGTGTCAGTGCAAGACGAAACAAAATGATCGTTTTGTCGTTTTAAGGAACTAAGTTTGCTAAAACCATACTCAAATGTATATATATATATATATATATATATATATATATATATATATATATATATATATATATATATATATATATATATATATATATATATATATATATATATATATATATATATATATACAAAAAAACACAAATAGGGCTTTCATGCACATAAATACTTTATATATTATATATATAATATTATATATATATATATATATATATATATATATATATATATATAAAGTATATTCATTTATTCTGAATGTCTCATTGTGTTTTTTTGCGGTCTGATGAGATTAAAATAATACCCATTTGTTCACTCCCTACGCTGGAATTGAACTTTTTATCTTCCAAACATTATATTAAAGGGGCCTTTTCACGCTTTGGTATATTGACAAAAATAAAAAAAATGTTTCAGAATCGCAATTATTTGTTGAAGTTATGATATTTGTAAGGAAACAGTAATACATAACATCGTGTGACGATTTAAATCCCTGAAAATTATAAAGATTTGTAAGACGAAACGATCAAATAATTTCTAGAAGTCTGGTGTCGTTATATTTTGTGATACTTCGGGGATTGCTTAATAAAGTCTAAAATACATCACTCATTGTATGAGCACGGATGGCCGAGTGGCCTTAGCGATTGACTTTTACTCCAGGGGTCAGTGGTTCGAGTCCGGTTGAGAGTTACTTTTTTTGCTTTCTTTAATTTTATTCTTGTTTTTTTTTTGTTTTACTGGAGCTTTTAAGATCCAATGTTTACAATTATCAATATAAAGCATTTAATGACACACTTCATTACATGCCAAAATCTGTGAAAAGGCCCCTTTAATTACAAACTGCGATATTTTCTCTCTTTCGTGTGCTTAAAATTAAATAAATTCCAGATAACAAGCAAAGAGAAATGCCAGATGAAATGCGTAGACGCTGGGCCCACGTGCGTGGCGTTCTTGTGGCGCCAGACGGCGTCCTGGTGTCGTCTGAACCAAGTTAAGTTCGCGAACAGAACGCTGGACTGCGCTAACTGGGACCACGTGGTGTACGCGGAGGAGACGGTAAATCGACGTCAATATTCACTAAGCCTGACATCATCGCCAGTCATCGAAACTATCCAAAATACCCCTAAACTGTTTAAAGGCGTCTGTGTACAATTTAAAAAAAACAACAAGACAATTACAGAAAACATAAGCAATACGTGTCATACTTTCTGCGAGAAATTATTTTCACGTAAGAACAATTACAATGCATAATATATATGATTTGAAAAATGCAAACAGCGGATATTATTGAAGATAATTTATTCTTATTTTTATATGAAATGAAAAAAGTTCAGATTTTCAAACCGAAGAGAATAATTGCATTTCAAAATGTTCTTATGAGCGTAGAATTGAAGAAGTGAAACGACTTTCTCATCATTAATAGCAATTTAAACAGCACGTTGTGAACAAATCATGAACAGTGGCGCCTGTAAATATTGTCATATATTTATAAAATTTGATACAGTTTTCCAAAATAGAGTCGAGTTCGGTTGTTAACAAACATACACAATCATAACAACGTAGAAATAATATAATTTCTTAAAGATAAAGAATTGGTAGGACTGTTCTACTAAAACCACTATGGTTATAATTATTAATAAGGAAGAGCATTAATAATTTCGCTAGAATGTTAATTTTTTTACTCCCATACCATCCTAAATTGAGAACATGTGTGTTTCAGACCGAAGACACGCTGCACTTTGCGAAACCTTTATTATTATGTAAGTAAAAGAGTTTTCGTATTTTTTTTAACAATCACATTTGGCCAAACTTTGTTCTTATTAGTGTGCAGGCATTGCAAGAGAGACCTTTGATTGAACGATGTCAGAAAAATCTGTAATTAAGAAATAAAGATACATTATTATATGATGTACGTGACAGTATACAACAGTTAGGAGTTAGAATTTTGAGACAATAAGAAATAGCTCTCTGCGATAATCGCTTTGTTAAAACTAAGACGTTAATGTGTATTCATTGTTTTGTGTACAAGCGGACGTCAGTATATGTATGACAATTTCTAAAATGCGTAGTACGTTAAATAGGCCAAACGACGGTGTGCTGACCTTATAATTCATGTATTTCTATGTTGAATAAATACTACATTTAAAATGTATTAATCCCATACAGTTATACGGTAACTTACAATATACGCTCCACAGACATTGTCTGCATCGGCGCCTGTACCAACGCGGTAACCAAGCCTGATGGGACGTCGTGGCGTCTGTGTGACGGTGGCGGGGCTGGGGTGTGTCACCCCAAAATGGGGCGCATCGAGGTCAACATCGGGGGTACATGGGGAACGGTGTGTGACGATAGCTGGGGCAACTACGACTATGGTAACGGATATGGGTATCAAATGACCCTTAATCTGGACGTAACTTGCAGAATGTTTGGTTACAGGTAATCGTCCGTGTCCGACGTTTGCGCACAGTATAACAATTTCTATGCCCCCGAAGGAGGGCATATATTGATCGGACTGTCCGGCCGTCTGTCCTTCTGTCCGTTCGTCCGTCCGTCCGTCCTTCCGTCACACTTTGCGTTTAGGTTTCGAAAATTGCTCATAACTGCTATGTCCCTTGACATATAACCTTAATATTTGGTATGCATGTGTATATGGACAAGGCCTTTCCATACGCACAAAATGTTTGACCCCTGTGACCTTCACGTTGAACTTAGGGTCCGCGTTAAGGTTTCGAAATCTGCGTTTAGATTTCGAAAATTGCTCATAAGTTCTATGTCCCTTGACATATAACCTTCATATTTGGTATGCATGTGTATATGGACAAGGCCTTTCCATACGCACACTAATTTTTACCCCTGTGACCTTCACGTTGAACTTAGGGTTCCGCGTTTAGGTTTCTAAATCAGCGTTTAGGTTTTTAAAAATGCTCATAACTTTTATGTCCATTGACATATATCCTTCATATTTGCTATGCATTTGTATATGGACAAGGCCTTTCCATACGCACAAAAAACTGTACCCCTGCGACCTTTACCTTGAACTTAGGGTCCGCGTTTACGTTTCGGATTATGCGATTAGGTTTCTAAAATTGCTCATAACTTCTATGTCCATTTACATATAACCTTGATATTTGGTATGCATGTGTATATGGACAAGGCCTTACATACGCACAAAATGTTTGACCCCTGTGACGTTGACGCTTAACTTATGGTCCTCGGTTAGGTTTTCAAATCTGCTTTTATTATCGAAAAATGTTCATAACCTCTATGTCCCTTGACATATAACCTTCATATTTGGTATGCATGTGTATATGGACAAGGCTTTTCCATACGCACACAAAATTGTACCCCTGCGATCTTTACCTTGAACTTGGGGTCCGCGTTAAGGTTTCAAAATCTGCGTTCGGGTTTTGAAAAATGCTCAAAACTTCTATGTCTCTTGAGATATAACCTCCATATTTGGTATGCATGTGTATATGGACAAGGCCTTTCCATACGCACACACATTTTGACCCCTGTGACTTTGACTTTGAACTTAGGGTCCGCGTTTAGGTTTCGAAATCTGCGTTTAGGTTTCGAAAAAAGCTCATAACTTCTATCAAGCATTTATAGGGGGCATAAGTCATCCTATGGTGACAGCTCTTGTTATTAAACTAATAAGCGTTTCCAGTAAAAATGAAGTTATGAAGCAAACAATAGAATAACTAAGGAAATTATAATGCATTTAAAGTCATTGATATATATGTCTTGTTTGATTGGTATACACTGCTCGTTGTTTTTATATTTTTTTATTATTAATACATTCAATATCAACACGAAAATGAAGACAATATATACCATTTAATTTGCAATTCTTATAGTCTTATATAAACATGTTTATCGACGTTTGTATTGACCTAACATTATCATAATTTCATAGCGGAAGTACCGGGGTGACCAGGGACATGGCATATTTCGGGATGGGCGCTGGTCCAATACTGATGGATGACGTCCTCTGCGCGGGCTCCGAGATTACATTGACCCAGTGTAGCTACACCAGTTTACACAACTGCGTTCACGCAGAGGATCAGGGTGTGGAATGCCTTTAATTGAAACATTTCCCCCCTCATGTTGGCAATTCTTTGTTATCGGACATGTTTAACCGAAGTTTGGTGTAAATGTTAAAGCATTCATGGTGTTGTTTTTTTGTTAGTTATTTCTTATTTTATTTGGTTTTAAACTTTTTTATTTTTTATTTTTCGTTTTTAAGCTCATATGAGCACGAAATTCTCGTGGGAAATTATTGTTGTCACTATACGTCCGGTGTTAATCGTCTTTTTCGTGCGTCGTGTGCCGTGCATAGCTCGTCGTCAACTTTACGCTCGAAACAAATCTAGATGCCTAACTTTTTTAGTCCAATCTTGATGCGTGTTGGCCAGACTAAAATCTTGGCAAAGGTCGAATCTAGATTATCAGGTCAAGTAATAGAACAACTTTTTACCACTCTAGAAGCCACAATTTTGACTCAATCGTGGTGCACCTTGGTCGGAATATTAAAAGTGGCAATCTTTAAGTATAGTTTTAATCAGGATCACGTGCGTCAAAATAACAAACAATTTATGATGTCAAGTCTTAGAAAAACTTAGTAACCACCTTAGAGCCCACATTTTTACCAAAAGTTTTGCGTAAATATGGACGAAACTTTGTCAGAATGTTGATTTTGACACGATTAAGGCCGATTTTGAATCTAGATCAGATGTGTCCAATGGAGAGGTCACCGGGTCAAATTAGTCCGTGTAACTACACTAGAAGCAGCCTTCAAGGCTCATTTTAATGACAATGGTGAAATGGTGATCTTGACAAATAAAATGACCATGGTTAAATCAGCGGTGATCAAAGACAAGATTATCATGTTATGATCAATTAACTCAGGTTAGTGATTGAGGGCAATACTGGCACTCTTGTATGTACTTTTAATTTATGATATACTAGTTTTGTGAGCAGGTAATATGTACGAAAAGTGATAATAATCTGCTGTAATTATGTCCAACGACGACAAGTAATTTACAAAGCTATATAAATTAATATTTTCTTTTTTGGTTCATAGACCAACATATATTCCAATCCGTCTCAAAACAGTTAGGTCCAAACTTTAAACGGTCACAAAACCATTTGGTTTCCCCTCAAGTTTGATCGAAACAATATTTTTTGCTAATGCGTGCCATCATGATTTGGTTAAAAAAATAAAAGACGCCCTTTATCCACACGTCATCTAATTGTATAAAGTTCAGCGTGCAAAACAACCCTTGCGGAAGAATGGCATAATTTCTAAAGGAGCATTATTTCTTGTGTGTGCACAAGAAATCATATTTTAATGCAACATTGTTATAATTGTGTTTGATTTAAACTCTACAAACTTTGTTTTAATACAGATATGTCCAATAAAATTGTTGATTACCATTTTAAATCAAATTTAAAGCGAGAATGCACGATTTTAATATGTGTTAATTTGTAATATATTGATAAAAATATGTTACATTAACACAAAATAGACAAGAAAAAGTATACATTGAAGACGAATTTCATTAAATGCAGTTAGTGTTCGTGTGTCGTATGAATAGATATCGTTGCAGGAAATTAAAATGATCCGTAAAACAAAATTTAGATTCACATCGTACATGTATGATATACATGCTGGCGAATTCGACTGTTCAGACATTTTCGATTCCAGAATTAAATATCTGGCTTATTTCGCATTTTTCGACACATGTTCTTCTTAACTTTTATTTCAATTTATAATAAAATTTATGTATAATAAGTTTTTTTTACACATTTAATATAAATTCATTAATATTTGACAAAATCGTGCATACTCGCTTTAATTATTCATTTAATGGGTGAATATTAAACGTTTTTATATAAAATATATAAATATAAATAATCTATAAAATATAAAATATAAAATATCTATTCATAACCTGGCCGGGGCACTGGAAATTTCAGAAATGCTTCAAGTGTTTCCCACCCAACTAGAGATGTACTGGTATGAAACCCAGGTAATTCTCGCGTGTATCGGTGCTATACACTGAGCACGTAAAAGAACCAAGGTATCTATTCGCAAAGAGCTAGGGTATCGCACCCGGATTCCTTGTATCCCAATACTGTCTCTTCTGCTTGCTGTCTCTTCAGCAAAAAACCAAAAGGACCCCATTGGAAATAAGTGCTTGCACTTTCATGGGTTATCCTTGACCGCAAGGTCAAAATAAATACAAACAAATACAAACATATGAATCGTGCTCTGTGAAAAGGGGGTTTAATGCATGTGCGTAAAGTGTCGTCCCAGATTAGCATGTGCAGTCTGCACAGCCTTATCAGGGACGACATTTTCCGCCTTAACTTGATTTTTAATAAAAATAGAGACTTTCTTGAAACGGAACATAAAAGCGGAAAGTCTCGTCCCTGATTAGCCTGTGCAGACTGATTATTATGTTTTGGTATCGCATATCCAGCCTCACGATATTCATTATGTTTTGGTATCGCATATCCAGCCTCACGATATTCATTATGTTTTGGTATCGCATATCCAGCCTATTCATATAAGGACAATTAAACCCTGATTTTCAACATACCACTTTCGAAGTTGACAGAAATATCATCAAATTAGATCAAATGTTCCTTGCAAGTTTTGATAAAGATTGAGCAAACGTGGCTTATGAAGAGTTCACACGGCTTCAATATATTGGCGTAAGGAAAACTTCCCCACTCTTTATGGCCACGTATGTCACCTTAGAGGAACCATTTACAAAAGTGACCGATGTGTCATTAAAACATATATTCGGAGCAAGTTTCGTGAAGATTGGAAAACAGTGACTTCTGAGATGTTCACAAGTTTTTACTTTCGCAAAGATAATGACCAGGTGGAGTCAGGAATTTACACCAAGAAATTTCTGAAACATTTATTTCAAAAGTAAATAGCAAGACTGCTTGAAAGTGCACGTGTCAGCTCATAATACATTATAAACTACAATCAAATGTAAGCTTAAATTGACACACACACACACGCACCCGCACACACACGCACACAAACACAATGGAGAATGAGAAAATATTCATATATACAGGCTGTCATCTACCGCGTACTCGGCCGCTTCGCGCACATGTGGCTTTGAAACATAGATACCAGGAAAAAATCTGTCATGCGAGTTATAGTGTAATGCTCTGATGAGTTATACTGTGAAGATAACCTTATGGCGGTTTTGCAATCGAGCTTATGTCAATTATGTTATGACCATCTATATAATAAACGAAACTACGAGTGGTTTATTCGCTAATCTGTAAACGACATTCGAAATTTGAAATAGAACTGCAATGCTGTTCTTGAAATTGAACAATACGATATTGACAACCCAATATCACGGCCGTTAATCACGCGCGCCACCTCTTTTTTGAGATGCATTAATCAATGAGCCAATGCTACTTCCGAGTTGGTGCCCGGATGTTTTGACATCGAACGTATAATTTTACAGGGTGATTTAGTTTTATGTTTCATGGTAATGTGTGGTAGGCACGTTCTTTAACTTGTTTAGGACAATGTCTTAGATGGCGTTTCAAGAATCCTTAGGCACTGGAGGCCTTTGCTGTGATATTGTCAATGTGCAGACTAAATTTCAGTTTCTCGTTGAGTTCAACTTCTAAGTAGGGGTAGTTTTAAACAATTTCAAGAGACTTTCCTTAAATTATATAGTCATATTTTAAGATGTTTGTCTTTGTACTTATATTCATAATTGCACATTTGTAAATGTTGAATTGCATCTGCCAGGTAGTACTCCTCCAATCGCCCAGGGTGTTTAAAACGTTCTGAAGCAAACTGTGATCATCTTGGGGTCTTATCGGTGTATATACGACACAGTCATCGGCAAATAGACGAATGGACGACGATATGTTGGTGGCAATGACGTTTATAAAGAGAAGTAATAATGTTGGTCTTAGAACGGTTCCCTGCGGTACACCTGAAGTTACCCGGGTTAGGTTAGAAGATTCGCCATCTATGACAACTTGTTGTAATCGGTCATTTAAAAAGTTACTCACCCAGGACAAGGTGTTGTTACGTATGCCGTAGAAAGACATTTTTCGGCTAGTTCGATGTCGAACGCTTAGGCAAAATCGACTATCGCCATATCCACCTGGAGACCTTGGTTCATATATCTGGAAATTTCGTCGGTTGTCAGTAGTTATTGCGACTCGCACGATCTTTGAGCACGGAACCCATGTTGATTTTCAAGAAGTATGTTATTACCATCTAGATGTTTCATTATTTGAGAGACTGCTATGTGTTCAAGCATTTTTGAGACAACTGCAGTCTGGCTAACAGGTCTGTAATTCGACGGTTTTGTTAGGTCGCCTTTCTTAAAGATTGGTAGTTTGGTACTATATTGGCCTGCTTCCAGTCTTTTAGTATATCATGAGTATCTAGTGATTGTTGGTATAGGTTCTGTAGGATTGGTGTTATCTCTTCCGACGTTTCTTTCAGCGCTATGACTGGCATTTTATCTGGACCACTTGCTTTTTTTCGTTCAGCCGTTTGATGCTGTTTGACATTCCTTGGGCTGTAACTTGGATAGCTGGCATGGTTGGGTGTGGTGAACAACCTTTCTTTGTTATCAAGGTCTTCTTTAGTGAATACAGAGCATAATTGTTCGTTGAGTATCTCGGCTTTTCTTTCGCGCTTTCACCAATACGTCCGTTGTTTTTTAAAGTGCCTATGCTCATAGTGGCCTGTTTCCTGGACTTAATGTACTTATAAGAGTTTTTACCAGCTCTGTCCTTTTCTGGGTCTATCAGTTTACTGATGTAATTATAGTAAGATGTGTCTAAATCGTTTCTAACAGTTTTTCTGTATTTAAGAAATGTTTCTTTGTCTTGGTCGCTTTTCAAACCCTGGTCCTATTGTACAGTTTATGTTTTTTATACGTATCATGCATTTTAATTTATGTGTCATCCATGGTATGTCTGGTTTACCTTTAGTACTTTTTTGGAATGTTTTTTTCCATGGAAGAATATGCATCTTTGAAGTAAGTCAAATTTTCTTCTACTTTTTTTGTTGAAGCCGATTGAAGATAAGTGGCACCAAAATCTAACATATCTTTCCGTATTTTAATCCAATCTGCTTCTTTGTAATTGAAGACGGTTCTTGGGGCTTTCTTGCTAATAATTTGTAGTAATTTTCTGGTAACAACTGATAGAATATCATGATCACTCAGTCCAAACGACGGGAGGGGGGGGGGCAGGTAATATGGATTGAATTAAGGTCGGATGACTTATTAATAATATGTTTAGTATCCTTCCTTGTCGGGTTGGTAGAGTGTTGATCTGCTTAAGTGAATTGTTAGAGCTTATCTGGATTAGTTTAGCACACTGAGCCTTGTCTCTTGCTCCAACGCAAGTACCACCTACCTCCCAAGAGAGTGTCATAACGCGCGGGTCGAGATGTGTGTGCACTTTTTATCATCCTACTTATTTTATAGAGATAACTTAGACAAAATAATAACAACATGGCCCTTTTTCGACGTTCTGAAAGCATAGAAAGTATACTGAAAATGGTAATGAGAAATGAATATAAAGACAATTTGCAAACACCATCATATTAAATGAATATTGTTTGAACATCGAATACCTATCATACTAAGAAAAATAATTTCATGATGGAAATTCCCTGAACAAAACTTTTGAGCACGGATGGCCGAGTGGTCTAAACGATAGACTTTTATTCCAGGGGTCAGTGGTTCTAGCCCAGTTTAGGGTAACTTTTTTGTTCTTTAATTTTATTCTTGTTTTGTGAATGGAGCTTTTAAGATTCAATGTTTACACTTATCAATATTAAGCATTTATTGACAAAGTGTGAAAAGGTCCCTTTTAGACGTTTACTAAAAAAAATGCCACAATAGCCCTCAGTAATGACACATAACAAATCTTTGAACAAAAATGGAATCGGATTTAATTCTCATAATGTTTGTACAATTATATACATTTTCACTCTAATGTTAGTTTATCTTTCTAAAATATTTTTGTATTTTTTTTAATCTTATAAGATCATTGTGAATATGCAACAAAACACACAAGTCCATTATGCTTTCTTCCCACTTTTAACAACTCATCATTTTCATAACTTTTCTTCTATTGTTCTTTTCTTTTCTCCTTTAAAAAAACACCTATCACAAACAACCAAAGAAAAACATATTAACCCAGTTTTTTTTTAATCTTAAGGAAACCAAAAAATTATATATATTAGCATATCTTGTATAACATGTCTGAACAGTATTGCTTTGTACAATCACTTTGTTGTAAGATCATATACATGTAAACATTGTATGTATTATATTGAATAAAAAAATAAAAATGCCACAAGGTAAAAATGTAGAACTCATTGGTTGTTTATTTGATTTAAAAGTGATTTTGTTTATTTGCCTTTTCGGCGAGGTAACTTTGAAGTTATTATCACTTTTATCTTTTCTTTTTTCAAATCATTAATAGAAAAGATCACTTACGCTTCATTTTGGAAAAACAGGGCTTAATGCATATGCATTAATTTTCATCAGAGATTAATTTACCAGAGATTCTCTTCAAACGAAAAACACTATTAAATCAGAAAGTGAAGTCCTTGATTAGCTTGTGTGCACCGCACAGGCTAATCAGTGTGCAAGGCTAATCTGGGACACCACTTATTTGACATGCATTAAGCGCCGTTTTCCCTGAACGCAGCCAATATATACAGATTTCAATGAAAAACTGGCCAAGCTGTTAAAGACTTTTGATTACATACACGCACTCAATGTCTGCAGTGTACCAGTGGTGATGTATAAACAGGCTAATCAGTGTGCACAGGCAGGTGCGGTGGTTATCGTTCTTATAGTAGTTAAGAGCAGACCGACTTGCAACGCGTAGTACTTACCTTAGTTGCTCGCAAGCTAACAACTAAAAGTGAATTTAGCACCCACGACTGCTCCATTGGTTGTTGTTGGTCCAGGTACTACTTAAAAGCACCATAGGTACGGAAAATACGCTTACAAGCATCCGGTAATACCCTATGGTACTTTTTTGTATATGTTCCGTACCCATGGTACTTATGAGTATACTAAAGAGTACCC
Organism: Dreissena polymorpha; assembly: GCF_020536995.1. Classification (NCBI taxonomy): domain Eukaryota; kingdom Metazoa; phylum Mollusca; class Bivalvia; order Myida; family Dreissenidae; genus Dreissena; species Dreissena polymorpha. Next base: position 65,388,700 of record NC_068363.1, read on the forward strand.
TGGGTACTTTTAATTAGAAACTTAGCTGACAATGACAAAACGTGGGAAGCTCAATTGTCAGTTTCAGGTTCTTCTTTAAAGTAGCCCTGGTACTCTTAAGTATACTACAATGTTAAAAGTATACCGATTCATCTAAAGCATTTAATAGTATTTCAATCATAAAGTATTCATATAACCACTATAGATGTATACCCTTACCACTTCGTAACTACTGACAATCTAATTTAATGCAAATAAGTATGGTGGGAATACATGACAATAAAATAAAAGCCCTGCCATACGTAACAAATAAAGCATACTAACTTTTTAACAGTAATCCCACCCATATTTGGCTTCCAAATTACTTATACTGTATATGTTAGGCTACCTCTGTATAATATGATATTTTATATCCCTTCATCTTTACTTATATATGTTAGGCTACCTCTGTATTATATGATATTTGATATCTCCTTCATCTATTGATATCTAAATTACACATACAAGTACACTTATATAGCGCAAAAATTATTTGACAATATGCAATTACGCTGTACACAGTTCCATAATTAAACAAGCTTAATTGTCATACAATATGCGAAAAGAATGCGTTTTTAGTTGATTTCTAACTGAAATTTGCTATGGGTGCAGTTTATGTCTCTTGGAAAGGCATTCCGCTACTTGGGTCCAATTATCTGTACTGCTATTGATATTTCAGCTATCTTTGTTAACAGCTATTGTGATGTTGAAGTGATAATCACATCCATTGATCTTAGTCTGTATCGACCATCACCAGTTGTGAACAGCTCTCAAATGTAAATAGGAGCCGTTCCACATTTAGGTCTTTCTACCAGAGTACATTAGGGGTTGCTTGGCCACCGTGCACTTGTCAATTTCATAATATTATATCTTCGTGCGAATATCGGACTGCCTGGGTAAGCCTGACCTATTTTAGCTCAACATTTTTTTTTTCATCTGAAAAGTTACAAGGGCAGATCTATCGGAATATATTCACTTCGGCACCAGCTTACTTCGGCACCCTAAAAAGTGTCATTTCGGAACTCGGGTTGACCAGTTCATTGTCAGATTAGATTTTTTTTGTAAAATCAATGTGAGTAAAATTATATAATAGTTTACATTACGTGTTTCTACTATAATGATCAACGTAATTTTGCCGACATTTTTTGTATCTTTATTTTTCAAGACGATTTCGCTTGTGTGTGTGTGTATATTTTTACTTTAAAAATATGTTGCCAAATGTTAAATTTTGAACGGATTCTTTCTTTTTCCATTCGTAATTGAAGCTTCTGCTAGATTTCCAATATGAAAGTCATATTCATATTCATGTATAAGTAATTTGTGATTTGTTTTTATGCATCGAAAATGCTGTATGATTTGAAATTAAAAGTTTGAAATGTTTGTTGGTATGCAATTTACATTTGTATTCTTTTTGTTTCAAATTAATGTATAATATTTTAACACATACTGTGTAAAATGTTGAGTGTGTTTTGTTGCATTGTCTGTCTTTTTGAACTATAACTGCTTGCGGCATAATAGTCTCGCTTAGTTAAATAAAGGAACATTTTAGTATATCACTCTAACTAGAACAATAAAACAACAATTTCGACGTGTTTGCCTTATTTTTATGTTCCTAATTAATATATCAAGAATATATATTACCGGGTAATTACTTAGGTTAAACAAGAGATGTGTTTGTCAGAAACACAATGCCCTTTTTTTTTAATCAGAGTTTATTTACAGGTCCTACCGGCCTCTTCACGAGGCTTTGAGGTTCGACCTGACACAATGCCCCCTATTTCGCCTCTTGAAATAAAATTTAAATATATCATTTGACAGGTTGTGAAATATCTCCCTTTTAAAGCTTATTACTTCCCTTGGATTGTATTTTTTTACTTTTGACCTTGAAGAATGACCTTGACCTTTCAACACTCAATTGCGCAGCTTCGTGAGATACACATGCATGCCAAATATCAAGTTGCTATCTTCAATATTGCAACAGTTATGGCCAATGTTTAAATTTTCGGACGGACGGACAGGCTGACTGACTGACGGACAGTTCAACTACAATATGCCCACCCTACCGGGGGCATAAAACGAAGTTGGTTCGAAGCGTAAGGGTCGATGGCAATACAATACACGGTGTAATATTTTTTAATATATAATATATTAACAATACATTCATTTAAATCATTATTTATTAAAATCTAATGTAATTTTTCTAAACAATTACGATGAGGTTTTCAAAGGTTATATTTAACTGTTATTCATTCCATTTCCATTTTGCGATGAGATTACAATAACGTGTATGTTGAAATATTTTAATTTACCAATAAATGCATTTTATTTATTATAAACTAAGGTCTTAAAAAAACTTAGTGCAGAGCGTTCTAACTATTGCATGTTGCATGCTCTGGCTGAAATTTGTAAACGTAAAAAGAAAAAGTGTTTTGCTGTTTTGTTGATTTTCAGAAGGGCGTTTGATTCAGTCTGGAGGGTCGGCCTGTGGAGAAAAATATTAAGTAGCTTTTTTGGACGGGTAGCTTTATATTCTTAAAAACATGTACGACGGTATAAAAATCGTTCATTTTTGTAAACCATACATATTCAGAATATTTTACATGTGCAAAAGGTGTAATCCAAGGTGATAAACTTTCACCTGCCCTATTTTCTCTTAACTTAAATGATGTAGAAAATTGCTTACTTTCTAATAACAATGTAAGTGTTGATATATGTGATCAATTTTAGATATGTATCTTAGATTAGCTATGATTCTGTATGCTGACGATACTGTATTATTTGCCAACGAAGAAGATGAATTAAATTCAGAACTAGACACATTTTATCAATATTGTTGCAACTGGAAACTTGAGATAAATTTTGATAAAACTAAGATTATTGTTTGGGTGATAAATTTAAAAGAAATAGATTTTTCTCAGTCAATGGAAAGCAAATAGAAGTTGTTGACTCTTTTAAATATTTAGGAATAATTTTCACTTAAAATAGACAATTTGCTTCTGCAAAGAAACTCATGTGTGAGCAAGCTAAAAAGACAATGTTTAGTTTGAAGAAAACAATAAGAAATCTTTATTACTCTATTGATTGTCAGATAAAGGTCTGACGCTAATGTTGTACCTATTTTAACATATGGTTGTGAAGTGTGGGAAATTTTATGTGCACTTACTAGAAAAAGTCCATACTGATTATATGAAATACATATAAATGTTCAAAACTTCAACTCCGCATGTTATGTTATATGGCGATCTTGGTAGATTTCCAATAGTAACGGAGGTAAAAAAAACACGAGTAATTGGTTTCTGGTATAAAATTATTGTAAATCCTAACAAACTGTTGTATAAATTTATGCATTCTGATAATGTTAATAGAGACTCGGCATACAAGTGGTTAGATTTGTTAAATTAATCTGGATGAATGCGGTCTTATAGTTATATCTGGTTCAATCAAATGTTTGATGGTTCCAAGAGGTCCTGCTACGTCTTGTTGAAACAGTCTTTAAATACCAATATAGACAGGTCGTGGCACTCTCAAGTTTACAATTCTTCTAAGGCTTTACAGTACCGTATATATTTAAATGAAAACAAATATGAAACCTATCTAGATATCTTGCCTGGTTTCTATAGGCGACATTTTGTCAATTTTATAATGTGTAAAAATCTTTTGCCAAAGAAAAATTAAGATGGTCAAATATTTACCGCAATGAACGAAAATTTAAACTCGCAATTTAAACGAAATCGGTGACGAATACCATTACCTTTTCAAATGCACATCTGTTCATGAGCCACGAAACAAAAATCTTCTTAAGAAATATCGAAAGAACGTAAACTGTGTAAAATTTGACTTACCGGTGAATGAAAAAAATGAAACTGTTCTTTGCAATCTTGGAAAACTAATTACAATTATCTGAAACAGTTTCAAAAATAGCCACCTGGCAAACACCTTGATAAAAATTAAATCAACAAAAGTGCATAACATTATCTTTTATCACAATGTTTGTTGAACCTATTTATTTGTTCAGGTTGTCGCATATGTTTGCACTTTCTCAAACATGACGTTGCCCACAGCCTGGGCATTTATATGTAGATATATTTGTAAACTCATATAACATATGTATGTGCTGAGTACTAATAAACTGTATAAGTGCCGAAAAAATCCAAATTCAAGTGCCGAAATAACTACCGTGTACCGAAGTGACTGAAGTGACCAGGTGCCGAATTAACTGATATTCGATCTATCCATAGATACAATCGGGAAGACGCAGCGAGACCTCTCAATTAATTCTGAAATACACACAAAAATTACAATTTTCAAAGGATTAATATTTGTAATATTGCATTGCCCTGTTGTTCTCTAAAAGATGTGTTCAAATCATGCCCCAAATGGTAAAATCTGGTTATTCCATGAGGGGGTTCAAAATAAATATGTTTTCTCTGAAACCACAAGGAATATTGTTCCTCACTATATCCGAGAAATCCACGTTTGCGATTATTTGGTCCTTTTTTATTAATACGGGCAAAAGCCCGCTTTTTCGCGGGCTGTTGGACCATTCATACATATGGAAATTAAGACCATAAATTGCATAAGAATACCACATAGGGATGCGTCTCAAAAAAAATTGCTACGCGATATATATTTTCGCGATGCTATTTATGACCTTGATCAAATAAAAAACACTTTGACATATGCTAAATCACATGTAAATACATGCCTCAGGACAAATTATATCAATGACATCATAATTTGTGTAGCGAATCGCACTAAATATTCTCGCATTATTTGTTTGTCGTCGCAACCGTTCAAGAATTAAGTCATTACTCAATTATCTCCCCTGAATACTCACCTTCAGTGGGTATAAGCCGAAGACTGGTTCACTACATATAGTGACAGTCTTTACCAATACAATTCACGTGAACATAACCCCGTCTTTAATATATGCCGAATCTCAGATTTCTGTGGAATTTATTTGCTTTGATCTTTTCGATATCTTATTGTTATTATTATCCTGACAAAACACAAACGCTTGTAAAAAAACTATACATTATAGTTGGCATCTCTATTCTTCCAGTATTCTCGCGGTTATTCAATAACGAGACCCTACTGTTTATTTGTCAGAATTTGTGACGCATTTTTCATTCGCTCTCAGAAAGAAGTTTTACGTGTGATCATGAGCAATATTCTGGTAAGTTGTCGTTCTTATCCATCAAAAACACATGTTTTCACAAAATTTAAAGTTATTCCGATCTAACTTTTAGTCTTTAGCTTTATTTTTTAACGTTTTTTACACCTCGTCTGCCTCGCACTTTACCGATATCCCGAAAGGTACATATCACTATAATAAGTTTAGGCCTAACAACCACCAAATCCGATACCATTGGATTTTCGTACCACAATCTTACGTAAAAAATCTTTCAGATTCGAAATCAACGAAAAACAAGACATATGAATTGTCTGAATTATTGATCAAATTTTAAGATATTTGTTGATTTTCCGTTTTTAGAAGCTGTTCTGCCAAGGCAAGAGCTGGGCATCATACAAGCCATTCTATCCAGGAAAACTGAAGTTTTGGTTTACAGAAATCAACAAAGGAGGGTTTCCTGAACTATCAAAATTTCCAAGCTATATACACAGTTATTATTCGGGGTGATCTTTATTGGTTCTGTTGGTTTACTTGGATGGAACATGTGTGAACTTTTATAGAGCTTTTTAAAGTCATATCTGTCTATCTATAAACAAAAATCAGCTATGGTATAATAAGATCAGATGTGCAAACAATGTCAAAGAGTTGTTAAATTAACAATTTGAAGGCAATTATGCTGAAAAAGATGAAAGTTCCCATGCAAATTTAGTCTGTATATCGACAAGTGTCTGCCAATAAATGTAAAACTAGTAATACAAACTTACCACAAGTATGTAAAAGCACTAAGTACCTGTGTGATCATTTTTAGTAAGATAGTGTTATTCTAAACAGTAGCAAATAGCTTGTTTAGTAAATGCATAATGCAAGTAATATGATTGCCGTTCTATTGTTGTAATTAATAAATTGGTTGTTACTTGTTAAAGCGGGATTATGATTTTGTCAAATATTATGCTTTTATATAAAATGTGTAAAAAACTTATTATATATACATTTCAATATAAATTAAAATAAAAGTTAAGAAGAACATATGTCGAAAATGCGAAATAAGCCAGATATTTATTTCTGAAATTGAAAACAGCTTTACATCCGAATTCGCCAGCATGTTATACCATACATATACGATGTGAATCTAAATTTAGTTAACGGTTTTATTTGAATTCCTGCAACGATATCTATTCATACGACACCAAACACTAACTACCGATTCTAATACAAGACGAATGATTCGGTTATTGTAGGAAAATATGTACGTCATATCGGCTCGGGGTGCTAATTTGTCTTTGCTGCTTGTTATGAAATTCTGCTTTAATGTATATTTTTTCTTGCTTATTTGTGTGATTGTAACATATTTCATCAATATATTACAATTAAACACATATAAAAAATCGTATAATCTCGCTTTAATCCATGATAAATGTTTTATGGCTAGTACAAAACCAGCATTGTTAATTTTTAAAAGGGTAATAAAATAACACCACTTTGTAATTTCATATACGTAAATATTCTTGTACTGTATGTTGATGACAGCGTTTAGTATTACATATTTTGTACTATTATTTTATGTGCAAATAAATGATGTGAAGTGTTTTGTATCTTCACACAACACCACCATACCTTTTATATATGTACTGTGTTATGTGTTATTTGAATGTTTAAATAAAAATATGGATGATATAAACATGATGCATTCTAATATTTGCATTCAAATTGTAACAATAGAGCTAAGTGTGTGCAGTTTAGTACTGTGATTTAAGAATTGCTACAAAATGGCTAGTTTTTAAGTGGCGACAAAATTTAAACTATTCAACAATAGTTTGCGAAAGAAAATTAGAAACCTGCAAGATACCTGTATTATTGAATATTTTAATGGCGAACTAGTATGGGGTAATGCTGTTTACACATTAATTATACATTGATAATAAATAAGACGACAGTAAGCGTGTTAACGTTTCCCAACAGTAGAAATCATTCTTCTGACGAAGTCAGTGGTATACAGACGAAAGGTTCCAGGTATGGCTTCAATACGTAGTGTGTGTTATTTGACAGTCTAAAACTTATTGGAATAAAAAAAATCCTGTCAATTTGTCAATCAAAATTGATTGAAACATCACATGATTTTTGATTATGTTAAATCAGCTGAAAGGTATGCAACTGCTTTAGCAAGATGTCAAGTTTGAATTGATGACAATTGATTGATTGAAACAAACTGTTTCCTGGGTAGGACCAGTACTTAGTGGTCTATATGACGTACCAATCCTTCGAAAGTCCACCAAGACCTACCTAGGTAGAACGAGAAATGTACTTCGACGTACAATTTTCAACCGACCCTTAAGTTTTAGCCAATCAGAAGAAACCTTACATCTGTTGCTTTTAGAGATATTTGAATTGAACATTATTATTATTATTATTTATACCAAATTTGCGACTATCGACCGCTTACTCATAGATATTGTGCGTATTTATTAAACATTATTATTATTATAATTTATACCAAATTATGCGACTATCGACCGCTTACTCGTAGATATTGTGCGTATTTATTTAACATTATTATTATTAATTTATACCAAATTATGCGACTATCGACCGCTAACTCATAGATATTGTGCGTATTTATTGACCTGGCGTGGCGGAATTAACCTCTGACTTATGCAAGTTATGGTTGTCACAAAATACGGCCAACGGGGAGGTTATTATACATTATTTATCCCGTTAATGTTTGATAACTGTTTGTTACCGTTGGGAATTTCCTACACAGTAATGCGCTGGACGGTCGTGATACTCCGCCCCGCATGATCAATGAATACTCACAATATGCTGAATATTTAATTTTTAAAAGGTAACAATTGAATCTTCTTCAAATTTGTATATAATCTATTTCAATGCATTAAATACTTGAAACGTATATGTTGTTGTTTTTTTTGCCATTCTGATATTTTTATTCATTTTGTCCTCGATTAAAAAAAATATTTTAAACATTTATTATGAATAAATCTGAAGGAAAAGCGGCTCAATTGAAATGTGTTTAAATTGGCTGTTCAGAAAATGTGTACGTCGAAGTACAAACATGTATGTCGAAGTACAAATTGTACTTTGACGTACAATATATACTTCGAAGTGTATTTTATATGTGTATGTCGACGTACAATTGTTGTACTTCGACGTACATTTCTCTTTTTACCTTGTAGGTCTTCTTGACTTTCAAACCAAATGTTACGCCATAGTATGTTTTTAGGGTTATCTAAAGAATGCTCCCACTTGAGGGATCAATACAGGGACCTCCCAGTGACTAAGCCAGTTAGCAGACACCCAATCCACTATACCACAGCCCCAAACCAGCTTTAAATTCCTGTCGCTAGAAAACAATTTTTTTTATAAGATGCTAGATCTTTAAGCTAGGAACATGTAACTCGTTTTAAGATTGATTTTTTTGGATGCATTACTTAATTATTGCAACAATTAATGAATTAATATTTGAACACAATCATGTCCATATATTTATAAAAAATACATGGTTATCAAAAAAACTTTAAAGCTTTCGCCCGTAAATAAGTTAGCACCTATAATCATATTAATTGCAAACCGTATAAAACAAGGTGTGTTTGTGAAACACTATGCCCCCCCCCCTTATATATTCGACCTTTAACCTTGAATGATGACCTTGACCTTTCACCACTCAAAATGTGCAGCTCCATGAGATACACATGCATGCCAAATATGAAGTTGCTCTCTTCTATTGCAAAAGTAATGGCAAATGTTAAAGTTTGACGATTTTGCCCATATATTTGACCTTTGACCTTGAAGGATAACATCGACCTTGACCTTTGACCACTCAAAATTTGCAGCTCCATGAGATACACATGCATGACAAATAAGAAGTGGCTATCTTCAATATTGCAAAAGTTATGGCAAATGTTAAAGTCTGACGCAAACCAACAAACCAACCAGGGCAAAAACAATATGTCCACCAGTATATACTGAGGGACATAAAAATACCAATCGTCTTTTAAAAGCCTTTTTTCTCATACGAGTTGTTGTTGTTGGATCCTGGAAAATTGCGTTTATTATGCTGGTTGTCCGCAAAATAACACCGTCGAACGAAAATGGCCGCGATAGTCGGACGAGCGTCGCGAGAGGCTCTTTTGAAGGTTTCTGGCAACGTCCAACCCCAAAATGTATGTTCATTGGTGTATTTTTTTCCAAATTTCGTATTCCACTGCATTTAAAAATTAAGTGAATAGACAGCTCGGTTCATCTATGTGAAAATACCGCTCACTTTATGTAATATCTCTAAATAATCCTTCGAAGACCTTGAAATGTTCGATAATGACACACAGAAGATATTACCAATTTAAAAAGTGTAAATTTATTTTACCATACTTATGCATTTATATAATAATTGGTGTGTACCCAATAACTCGTTCAGCCTTGTGTATTTTATTCGTTTTAATATTTCTCGAATGTGATGTTATTTCGGATGGCATATGTATCCGAAAATTGTTATGTAAGACCAGGGAGTTCAATAAGGTTTGACAACCATGAAACAAATGACCCCCATGTTTGAAGTTCTCTGAGCTTAATGTAACTTTTTGGGGGTTTCATAATACTGAAATCTAGATATGTTGTTTTTTTGGATAGTTGTTGATTGCTCTACAAATGTTGC